>NW_026926633.1:0-282380 GCF_032062105.1 Saccostrea cuccullata | reverse complement strand
GTCAATAAGTATGATTCTAGGTATTGGATATGAATCGTTTTGGAAACAGAATTCACCTTTCTAAAGTCTGTACATAATCGGTAGAACCGTCCTGTTTTGGTACAAGAATACAGGTAGCCCCAAATTTTATTTTACTAGGTTCAACAATGTCATTGTCCAAATGTACGCACTTCCCTTTTTAGGACTGCAATTTTATTGGATTAGACGGTACGGATGTTGTTTGATAGGCAAGGTCCCAACTATCATCATGACAAGCTGCATTAGTTTTCTTTGGAACATCCGAAAAGATTTGATGTACTCATTCATCAAGTTTTTAACTTGTTCTTTTTGGTGAATGTTCAAATGTCCAAGTTTGGCACCCAAAAATTAGAAAATTTCTAGTTTTTCAAGGGAACATCTGATTACAATCTTTCTCATTATTTTTAATTTGTATCACTTTCAATACAATTTTAAACAGTTTAGCTTGGCTAAAGTGGAAACTGGTTTTACAGAATTTGGTACACCTTTCAAAATATCTTTTAACATTTAATGTGACAAACCCGTTTCTTTTAGTCACCTGGTGTTTTAACTACATAGTTTACATCACTGACTTGCTTTCAATTTCAAAAGGGCCATAAAATTGGCCTGTAAAGGATGACCAGGAATAGGTAAAAATACAAGAACCTTATCCCTGGCTTAAACACCCTATTTCTGGCATCTTTGTCATACCACATTTTCATTTTCATCTAAAATCTTCAAATTTTCTTGTGCTTTTTAAAAGCATTTAAAGTTTTTCTTTGAAATCAGACACATAATCTAAAAGATTAAGATCACTAGTCTCAGTCAGCCACTTTTCCTTAAAATTTAAAGGACCTCTAACTTATGACCAACACCAATTCAAAAGGAAAAAACCCCAAAGAACTTGGACTCCCTTGTGCAGCAAATAGCAAAAATGAACCCCTTCATCCCAGCTTTCTACTTTAAAAAAAGGTCTTCACATTGTTTTAGGGTTTGATGAAAACGTTCTAGCGCTCCCGGGATCAGGATGATAAGCATTTGATCATATTGCCTATACCCAACTCAGCATACTTTGCGGAACAACCCCGACATAAAATTTGAGCCTTGATCCGACTGAATTGCCTTGGGTGCTCCTACAAAACTGAAAAACTTGGTTAGGGCCTTAACTATGCTCTTTGCCTTTATATTCCTAGGGGTATGGCTTCAGGAAACGGTGGATGTACACATAAGGGTAAGTAAATACGGGTTTCCCCGACTGTCCTAGGCAAAGGTCCCAACCACCCAACACTCACTAAACGGTTTTCAAAAGTGGAATGGGTTGGAGAGGGCGAGGGTATCTTCTGTTTTGGTTTACCTACCATCTGACAGACAGGGCAGACTTCAAAATTTCGAAACACCCTTTTCTTAGCTTAGGCCAATAAAAATGACTCAAAATCCTATTATAAGTCTTATTGATACCTAAATGACCAGCCATAGGTGTATCGTGAGCTAAACTCATGACATCTCGACGATAAGCAGCTGGGACCACTATCTGGTGAACAACACGGTTTCATAAAAAAAAATTTAAAAATATTTAAACATTTTAAAATTAATTTTTATAAAAATTAAAATTTTTTGAGTGATTGAAAAAAAATTTAAATTATGCATCCCAGAATGCAATATTTCATATGTCGGTGAAAGAGGTCACCTTAGTGCATTCATTGACCACGAAGTTAGTTCCTTTTTAAAAATAGAAAAACTGTTTTGTAATGTGTATTTGCATGTGTATTCTTAATAAGGGGTCCCTTTGAAGTCATAGATGAAAGACGAGGTGTTTATTGGAAATGACAGACAAGCTATCCATTGATTTCCCCTACCCAAAATAAGGCGCAATAAGAAGGTGGTGATTGGGCCAATATTTACAATAACATGTGCATGGATTTATTTTGCAGGAAAACACGTGGAAATGGGATTCAGGCTTTGCCCGACTCATAATTGCACATGCAGGCAGAGGTTGTGTATTGGAGTTTATAATTTCAGGTGAGTGGAAATTATATTATGTTGTGTAAAAATATGTACTTTTCACTAAAATAGAAATGGGGGTTGATGGGTTTGTCAATTCAAGGAAGATGGGGGGGGGGGGGATATAGTTTGTAGTTTTTGACAAAAACATTGATCAGTAAGTAAGTATGTATGGATGTATGTATGTATGTATGTACATGTGTGCGTATGTGTATGATGTGTCTTATGTATTTATGTGGAAGTTTTGGGTTGTGGCCTGGTGTTAATTTTTACACGTACGTTTCTTATACGACTTTGTATAGTAGGTATCTTTTCGAATAATTTGGTTGGCCCTGAGAAGGGCCGTTTTGTCTTCGTCTTGGCAACTCATGTCTGGTAGTAGGTGTGATCCTCTGGATTGTCTCCCTTGGACTGTAGGCTGGTGGGTTTGGGATCAAGTTGCCCTTTGTTGTAGGTGCACCCGGGTTTGGTCTTTCCTTTTCTAGCCGCCGCATGTTGTTTCATTAGCGTAGCTTTTCTCTGCATTTCTCGCCTTTTAACTGCTTTTCTCTTTCTGTATTCTCTGCGATAGGCATATTCCTGGTCAATGCTTTTTAGGTACTGATGTGTGTGGGCGGACAGTGGCAATGTAATCTCTGCTGCTTTCATTGATGTTGCTAGTCCTGGACTGTTGTTTTGTCTTAAAATCTCAGCTGAGAGGATTCCTTCAGCATTTCTTGAATAGTTGGTGTGCTTAGGCAAAACTTCGCTGACTGCTCTGTTAAGACCCTCACATTTCTGAGTTGACGTGTTGAGTTTCATTTCCTCAATGGCACTTTGGCTAAGTCGCATCTCAAGAATGACTTTTAACAAGTGCTTGTCATTTTCATTCAGGTGCAGGGATGTCAGTTTGTTCGGGGCGAGGATATAAGACTGATTCCACCAGTTGTGTCTGTCTCCACCTTCACACACCACTGAATTCCTTCGACATTTTGAACAGTCTCCTGAGTAGCAGAGGATGGTACTTTCTACGACAAGAGGAAGTTTACTACAGATGATGTTGATGTCTCCAGTGTAGGTATCCATGAGTTTCTTATAGACTAAGCTGCACCGGGCCTTTACATCTTGTGCAAAAACTTTTCTCATCTGGTCTAACCTCATTCTTGTTTTGCAGGGAAACATCTCGGGACTGAAGTGGGCACTGCGACACTGCCGGAACTGGGCTCTGCTGACATGGGTTGGGTCGGCCAGTCGAGTGACTTGCCAGTCTGGATGAAAAATTCGCATGGCATCTTGGAATCCCTGGGCTGACCGGGCATCACCGTCTGTTGTGGCATGCTTCACCTTGAACCCGTCCGCTGCCAGATCTTCGCCTATGGATTTAGCCATCTCGTACTCTGAAAGAGGTGAGAACATTTCAATATTAGCTGTGCAGTCTTCATGACCCCCCGGACAATGAACATCATAACCATTACCTCTAAGCCAGGTTCCAGTCCAGCAAAGTTTGTTCTGCATTGCTGAGCCAATAATATACTGTTTGTTGGTGTTGGTCTCGCATGCAATGGCGTAAGCTTGTGATGCATTGTAGCCTGGCTTTTTGCTGCTACCGAAGGTTATGGAGTTGTAGCGTCCATCTATGGCAATGTCCAGTTCCTCTGGATGTTCTTGACCTTTGACCTGGTTGATGGCCTTAACCAGTTGTCTCTTCTCACCCATGTCCTTTTTATTCAGGGCTAGAGTGGCTGTGTTGACCTGGTTGCTGGCCCTTTGCATGGAACTGCGGTTAGGAGGTGGAATGTCCAAGGCAGCTACCATTTCCCGACTGCGTCGATTCCCCATGGAGGTGTTCTGCAGGGCTAACTGAAAGTTCCAGTTGATACTGGCAGGATTAGGGCCTGGTTTGTTAAAGGTAGGAATTTCAGTGTATAATTTATAGTAATTTGTCTGAAAATTACATACCGTACACAGTAGTCTCTTCTGCCATCCAAACCCCCATTTCCTCTGTCCTGAGTATTCCCACACTGGAAAATTACAGTGCTTGGCCTGGTCAAAGTGGCATTTGGCTGCATCATTAAACATTTCCAAGACCAATGTTATGTCAACAATGCGGTTTCCCTCAAACTCACAAGATGTCTCTTCATTTTTTAGCTCCTGGCATGGCTCAGGTCTGGGACGAAGGATCGGTGTCCTTGAGATGTTTTCCTGGCCTTCAGCAAGGGGATGTGCTGTCTCGGTCTCTGGGGATCCCTGAATGTTTGACGCTGAACTTGAAGCTCCTGCGGCATTTGACGTAGCCTGATGAGCCTTAATATAACGAGTGTTCCCTTTTTTAAACCCAAAATTAAGATTTTTTCTTCTTTTACGGTCACCTTTCATTGTTTTCATGTGTAGTGAAGTGTGGATTTGAAAGTAAGATTGAATTATGACAATGTTTATTTGGACACATTTTAGTGGTATTTACTGCAATATATTCCTTTGACAATCACCTGTCAAAACAGACTCCCATAGGGTATTAAGATTACCTATACAAAGACTCTTAGCCAATCAGCTGCACATGGCCCCTCTTCACAGTCAGGAAAAAGGATATGGGGGTGGGCTTAAAAATCTGTTTATTTTGAATGTTATGTACACTTTTATCAGTAATTTGATACATCATTTGATTTATGAATAAATGTACTTTAAATGTTTACCCCTATTGTCACCCTCAGATTTTCATGATAGATTTTATATTTCTTAATTTAAGAAAATTTTATGAAAATACAGGGTACAGATCATCAAATTACCTAGAAATCTAAAAATCTTGTATTTTACATATTTAAAAGTGTGTGTGTGTTTAAGAGGTATCAACAACTTACTTGTAATAATTAGTTCCTTTTGTTGTCTAACAGTTTTTACATATTTCAATTTTAAAATTTCACACTTGCCATTTTTTGCCATTTTCTTTCCTGTATTGCCTTAGTATACACAATATGTAATTTTACATGTAGATATCAACCAATTTCAATCAAACTTGGTATATTAGTTAAGTAGTATCTAAGGATTTCAAATATGGCCTTAAAATTTTTTAATGAATTTTATGCCTCCATATAGGATCCGGGCCACAATTAAAGGGTGAAGGTCAAATGGCTAAAACGTAGCACATGTAGGAAATTCATATGCCTCCCTTTCAATGATAAAAATAAAAATAGCTCACATGTTTTAGATACTTTTTGGGTATAAAATAAAAGTAGAGTGTCTAAAGTTTACAATGATATGCAGCAAGGTGCATTTCATGCAAAAATTATGCCTAGAAATATGAATTGAAAAGAGCATTCATTTGGTTTGTTTACACTTTTTTTGCCAAGCGAGAGCTATCCTGAGGTCATGACGTCAGAAGATTATTAATAACCAGGGAATTCCACATTCAACACCCCTATTTCTGGATGTGAATATTTATCTGACACATTGCTCTATCATGTGGTCAAAGATATTTTGGAAATGAATATTTTTAAAAAAGTTACAAAGAAAATAAAACACATGTTTTTACTATATAAGTCTATATGTAAGCTAATTGTGGTCCGGGTCCGGATTGGAAATAAATTGGCATAAACACTTATAATCACTTGAAATATGGTATCTACACTCCGTAGTAATTTGTAAATATCCATGCTAAGATAAAATAATCATCATAAGTAATAACTATGGTTGGCACAAGGTACAGGCCCACCTAAATTCATAACAATAATAATTACCAGTCTGATAATATATTATCGGACGGCAATGATAACAAAATCGGACGGTATTTAAAAAACAAAAAGAAGAGTGAAATTAAGGTTAAGTATTCCAGAAATCCCCAATAAAAATGTTAGGAAACAAATTCAGGGAAAGCAAACGCAAGGAAATTAAATTGCTACAAAATAGCAAATCCATGAAAAAAATCCAAGTTAAAACCTTCCACAAAATTAATACTTTCCACGCTTTAAAAGAATTTTTTAAACAGCACTTTAAATTTGAATAAGCGAACTTAAATCCATTTCTGCAAAAGAGTCTGCAAATCTCCTTATTTTATGTTTGTTCCCCGATGGCCACACTTTACTTCCATATCTAAACTAAAACTTCAGGGTAAAAATCTGCATTTTTACTTTCCACGGTGATGGTTATAATATCACGCAAAATAATGTCGGTATCAATGTCAATTTATGCACATCATAAATAAAATTGTTCCCCCAAAATCTTTCACCACCGGACCCCCGTCCTGCTAAACTAAACGACTGCCATTGAATGAATGAAATGAAACGAGTTCACTCACTTTTTTTACTGTCTCATTTCTTTTATCTACTTATCAGACGGGTAGAAAACAATGGATGCCTAAACTCAAATTGTGTTATTATCGGACTCCTCCAGGTAACTTTTGGACATTTAAATGGCAATGTTTTAAGTAAGATATATGCCGAATACTATTCTATATGTAAAATTATCAGACAGTTTTCGGCCCTAACGGGCCTCAAACAGTCTGATAATTTTACATATAGAACAGTATTCGGCATATATCCATTACATATACATTTGATACACAGCTCAGGCAATATTTCTGTGAGGTCCAAAGTAAAGCTGGAAGTAATCAAAGTATTGAAAGAAGTATATATGCTCGAGTATATTGTCTGATCCATAATTAGTATACATTTATTTTTTTTCCTTTTGATCATTGATTTTTAACAGGTAGAGTTTGTATGATTTAGATGTTAAATAATATAGCATATACCAGTAATTAAAATTAACAGTCCAGACCCCAACATATGTTATGATTTTAAAATTCGATAAATAATATTTCCAAGAAATTCTTGCATATTTTCTATTCAGTAAGCATCTTTTTTCCTCATAATTTCAAAATTCAGTCTTGGAATAATGCACATGTGTATTTTATAGACATTCTTTTAGTTTCAAACAAACAGTACTTTAATCGCCAACAAGATGTAGAGACACTGATACGTGTACATTTTCAAGCGACTTCACGCATGTTTATTCTTAAAATTCCAATTCACTTTACTATTAATTTGCTAAAAATCAAATACAGAATATAACCACTGACATAACATCGACGAAAACGATATGAAACTTGAAACTCTTCAACAATTGCAACTTTTCGAAAAGCCCGCGCCATTGAAAGTAGTTCGCTTACAGTATGCATTCAGCAGCGTATATGCATTCTACTGACAGCAAAGAAACACTTGGGAAATACTTAAAAAAATGACTTGCATATTAACAATTAGATACATCGGACCTGCTCTAAACAAGTTTCAGCAATGAGTTTTCGTTCATAACATTGAACCCTAGCGGCAGTTGAAAGGTTTACATATAGTTATATAGGGGTTTAAATTTTGCCCTCCCGACACTCGAGTCCATTGAGCAGTAGAGAATCTTTATCCTGTCAATGTCCTGTCAATTTTTACGGGAAAGAACTTTTATGGTCTTTAAAAGCTATGGTTAAAATATCACAGATAGTAATTTCGCAGTAGGAGGTTAAAACAGGGAATTAACAGTAACTGTTGTATAATTGTATTAACTACATGTAAGCCTAGTATATTTGAGACACACACATAAGAATTTGTATCTTTTTTATAAAACAACTGTATAATCAAATAGGAAAAAATATTATCTTCATCAAAACAACGTATTATACACGGAATTATAATTATAGATCAGCAAAGAAGCAGCTGCAGAAAGTTAACATCCAAAAAATAAAAAGAAATGAAATATCAGATAATAATCATATGGTTCTTTAAATTAATATAACACAAATATATGGATTACAATGTAAGAAAATACTGTTTCTAATTCTATTGCAGAAATATACAATTTTCTTTCTTAATTGTTTAGATTCATACATGTTGCTAAGCGTGTAGGATTGACGTACATTGCCTGTCCTCAGTTTTGGTTATAATGATAATGATTACCGGTATAACGGAATTAATGCTTGAAATATATCTACTGAGTATACTTATAAAAGATGTTGAGTAAGTTTTGATAGGACGACCTTCTGGTACATGTATATGTTTTTAGAGAAATGGGGAAAATGAATTCTTTAAAATATTTCTTATCAATATGTGTCAACAGCTTTTGATCTGATTTTTTATCTTAACCTATATTTTGAAAATTCTGCATAATGTTTTTTTTAAATTCTAACAATAAATTAGGATTCTGCAATGTCAATTTAACTATATTCAGTTAAAACTACATGATTAAATTCCATACCAAAAGCATTAAGTTAGGAACTAAATTTTCTGGCGGAAGATATTTTAAAAGAAAATCTTTTTTTCCGAAGTAATTTAAGTACTGGATTATTATTTCGGATACCTATTTTTACATGCAGCCTGCTCAAAGAATTAGTTTGTACAGTGGACTGTTTTATACTGGTACTAAATTATATATAAAATAAACTGTCATGAATTCTCATATCATATTTGAAAAACATATAGCAAATCTATTGTGAAAATGAAGAAAAAATAACCCTAATTTAAACTTGCAATTAGCACTTTTTTTTATTAATATCTAAATATATATATTAACATCACAGTCCCCCGTTTTTAATTTTCTTTTCTGAATATATACAATATTTTAACCATTCGTCTTAAATTCAGTAAAGTGTCATTACTTTCAAATGATTTTTTTTTTGCTTATTTAATTTTTAATGGCAGAAAAATGAAAATGTTTGAGTGCAAAAAGTTCAAATAATTGTTCAATGCAGAGTACTAGTAATTTGAATTTTTTTTCTGATCACAAAATTTAAATGTCTCTATTTAAGATGAAATAAGATTGTTTTTTGCTCCCATAATTTATTTGAATAAAAATATTGGAAGAAAAACCTTAAAAATTTGTTTATGTATACGACGTATTTTTAGTGCAAATAGCTAAATGCTCTGTAGCTACAAAAGATGCGCATTTTCTCCCATTTTTTGTTTTGATTTGATAAAGCTATGTGTATAAATTCTAAAAATATACTTGATAAAAAAAATTCTCATTACTTTTGGTGGCAGAATTTAACCTTTTTTGTTATAATCTTCATATCCTCAAGTTAATATTATGAGACTCATAATTTTGAAAAGGAAAATTACACTTACAGTTTAACAGTCTTACAGTTCACTTTAACTTAGGTAATATACATATTCATTTCAAGAATTCTTCGCGCCGATAATTTAATTAAGCCTTCTGAAATTCGATAAAAAGCCTTAAGGCTTTCATTACCTACTTTTAATTAAATGAACTCATGATATTACCAATGTATTGCTATTAACATTTATTTCCAATTCGAGTTTAAATTGAAATGCAAAATAGTAGGTGCATGAGGATGAATCGGAAAAAAGCATATCAACTCGGTTTAAAATATTCTGATGATCTTTTTGAAGTAAGTAAACTTTTATGATGATGTTTTGCAGTCCATAATTCCCCCATGGTACATTTAACTTTGCAAGTCTTTAGAAATGAATGATTGAAATTATTCGAAAGAGAGAAATGACAGAATATAATGACATTTAGGTCAAATCTATATACTTAGTATTTTCTCACATCCTTTTTTGTTGGATATTATTTTTATTGAATTTATTGTGCGTTTTCTGAGCATTTGTGGAGTGATGTTATACTGCTATACTGACCATTAATGGAGTGATGTGTTATTTAGTGAACAAGGCGTTATGAAAAGCAATTGCTCTGCTGGCATATTCCATGCATGATGCGCGCTAGCAGAAATCCTGGCTTACATAGGGATGCGGCTTGTTGTCTTCAGGAAAGAAAAACAAACGGCTATAAAATCAGTATATCTGATCATTACACCCTTTCTCTAATAAATCACAGACAATTTATAAAGTGTTTGCCTCTTAAACACAGTTATCTGGATACAAGCTGTGCCGTCGTCAAATTCTCTTAATTTTGTTTTGATGCAGTTTTGACGTCATCGATCAATGTTATAAATTGAAACGGTCTATGACACAAAAATCAGTAATTTAAAACTATGATGAAAAAAGACAATGCTTAAATAAAGATTATAACTACAGAATGCTTTGTTTGATTTTTTAAGGTCTATTTATTTTTAGAGCCGAAATCCTTCTTGAAATAGATATACTACTAAAGAAATGTTGCTTTTTCTGAATTTAAAAACGCTCAAGTGTGAAGAGTTATCGTTCTTTGTACAAATATACAAAAATATGATAAGAAAGAATTTAAAAATGGCATTTTTTTTAAATTTTTAAAAAGTTTTATTATTCAATTAAAAACATTGACCAAAAATAAGTTTTTAAAGTTATAAATCAGCAATTTTAAATTATTCTGAATTTCTTTTTTCCAAATAATATTATTAAAAACTCATTTTATTTCTTTTACAAAGCATTTCATATATATACTTCTGAACGAGGACTTTTGTTTTAGTAGAGCTACCCTTGTTCTCGGCGAGTGTGAAATAAAAATTGCACACATAGCAGAAGCAATTGCGTCTATAAACGCAATTGTAGACTGTAGGTTCATAGTTGGAGAAAGCAGTGGGTATGCAAATATAATGCTATACTGAGCAATAATGGGGTGATGTTATAATGCTTTACTGAAATTTTAAGGAGTGATGTTATACTGCTATACTGAGCATTAATGGAGTGATGTTATACTGCTATACTGAGCATTAATGGAGTGATGTTATAATGCTCTACTGAGCAGTAATGGAGTGATGTTATAATGCTATACTGGGCATAAATGAAGTGATGTTATAATACTGTACTGACCTTTACTGGACGGGTGATAAAATGCTATACTGAGAATTTATTTTGTGGTGTTTTCTGAGTATTAATGGAGTGATGTTAAAATGCTTTACTGAGCATTTATAGATGATGATATAATGCAGTACAGAGCATATATATAAAAAGATGTTATAACGCAGTACAGAGCATTTATAAAGTGATGTTATAAGGTATACTGAGTAGTTATAGAGTGATGTTTTAATGCTATACTGAGCATATATAGAGTGGTACTATAATGCTATACTAGTATCTCTCAAGTGATTTTTTTATGCTATACCGAGCATTTATAGGGTGATACTTTTACTGAACATCAACAACAAATGATTAAAAACTGTACATGTTATACTGAACAGTTATACATAATTGCTTCACTGAACATCAGAAGGACAAACCATGTTAAGGAGAGCCCATGGTGTCGTAGCAGGTACATATACATGTATGTAAACATAGTTGTAATTATAAAAATGATTTGCCCTAGGCCTGTTGCACCGACAGATATCCTGAATTTATAAAAGTTTGCGGCTAAACCAAAATGACATATGAATAAAAAAATTAATCTAAAATTGCTCCAAATATGTAAACATTTATAATTATTTGTTTTGTTATAATGACCAAAAAATAAATACTGCCCTCAATTGACAGCAAAGAACAATTACTGCATTCCTAATACTTTTCCAATACTTATGCATGGGCGAAGGGGGTCCCCGTGCTTCCAATTCTTCACAGGGGGTTGTTGAGTGAACAGCAACCCTTGCAGGGTATGAAGAGCAGCTGTTGAGTTCTGCCACAAACCATCTGTGCCTCCACCGAAATTGGTTCCACAAGGATAATTTCCAGATCATAAATCACAGGCATCGATGATCCTTTCCTTCGAAATTGACAATTAATCAATCTTAGGCCACATGTACGCTGGTCCCTTTTTGCACAAACAGTTTTCCCCCTCCGCACTACCAGGCTTACAAAAAGGCGCAGCAAAAGCAATCTACTTAAGATTTTGATTGGGTTAAAAAGCCGTAAAAAGGACGATAACTCTTCCAAGAAAAGCAAGGGTTGCAATTTTGCAATGAAATGTGATATAATAATTGCGTCTGCGATAAAGGCGCATTTGCGGCAGACTGCGCACGGATATGCAGAATTAGGGCCTATCCAAAGGTGAAAACAGAGTCCTCATAGCGGCATAAATTGAATTATCTGTGATAAAATTGTTTTTAGATTATGATTTGGTTGTTTCATTTATATTTTTAATCAAACTGCGAAATATCTGCAGACATTACAATTATGGCTATATTTTGGTCTACAGAGAGGGTTACCCCGGATGTCTTTATTTTATTAATAAATGTCAAACAGGGTCTTTGAAAGGTGATGTACATGTTAACCTTTGATTGAACTTAATTCAAAAACAATAAAGATTCAATCCTATATTTTTTTGTATTCTTTGTATTGAATGTCATGTCATTTCTTAGAATTGACTTCCTCTGGCAATAGGAGTACAGACGTCAACAGTATTTATGAATTCAGGATGATTATGTTTTTTCGTAATGAAGTCCGTAAATATGTTATATGTATATATTTTACTTTTTTGTAAAATTGGAGTAAGGAGTTGTTATTTGATTTTATGTCTGATCAAGTCTGAACTAAAGAGTAGTTATATAATAATTACTACATACGGTATGCTAGATATCTAAAACTTCGTTAGTACCATGATTGTTCTAGATAAATAAGATAATCAGTCTTCGTTGCTTTATTTCATTATTTTTTATGTTTAACAACACCAACTTCAAAATTCCTGAATACTTTTGATATTACTGCTCAAAATTTCATTCCCGAAATTAAATTCCCACAAACCCATATTTTTCCCTCAAACCATGATCCCACGAAAATGTATGGTATTACAGAAATATACATGCAAATCAAATCAATTTTTTTCCCTAAACTCGATTGTTGTAAATGGTATTTTTAAATAACGTGCGAAAAACAAAGTGGGGCAGAGTTACAGACGGGCGGAGGGACAGAAATACAAACAGAAAGAGACAGATGAACGCACATATGAAAAGAGGTAATCTGTATTCTCCTCGTGTTTAATCGAATTTTTTAGACTTCAAAATGCTTTCAGATATTGAGCCAATATTAATATATGGGTTAACTTTGATGACTAAATGTCAAGCTTGCATTTTTGACCGCTTCAATGTCTTTTGATGGAATAATGGCATTTTTGAATTTAAATGTGAACCAGATTGCACATGGCCGGTATGGGACAAGTAGGGCTAATGCAATACTTTCAGGTAAAAGAGAAAGACGGACAGACAGAAAGGAAACCTTCAACCCGTCAAGTTCCACTGGTGGTAGACTAATAAAAAAAATTATTTAAGACAAAAAGATATCCTTTGACAAATAATATGGTAATTAAAATTTTGAATATTTTTGACACATTTTAGGAAGGCATCGTTAGACCTTAAAACGCAGAAATGATATTAGTCAGCGTTATTCAATGAGTTGGTATTGAATTAATCAATACGCTAGGTATGTCCGTGTTTAACAAATCATTGACGTCAATAGCTGCGCGCATCTTGATGTCATTTGTTCGGTCTCACTAGACATAAGTGTTATTTGAAAAATAACTTTAAAAAATTTAAATATCTCTGTATTTATTTGAGGGGGATTCCTGTCTGGTTTCTGACTATATATTAACGTTTCAAACTATATCTTCTTATATATTCTATGTATTTAGATGAAAGAGATTTAGAAGATCATGTTTTTCTTTTCTCATCACGATTGTACAACATTAAATAGAAATGGTAAAATGAGTTTGAAATGTTACGTAAACTATGGTATCAATGTTTTCATTTTAAGGAATAATTTTTTTGCTGTAAATTATCAAATTGCTTTTCTTATTTCATCATTGATACAATGAAGCACATTTAAACGGGCTAGAGGGTTGTGGCCATTTTCACACTATTTTGACCTCCTTTCAAAGAAGAGCTCCATAGAAAGATATATAAAAATGACCAAATTTTAAAACTAAAATGCTTGAAATTTTCTTTTCCAAATGACAGTTGACAGCTAAAGTTATCATATCTATAAAATTAAGTTAAATCTGGTGGTTAATTTGTTGACCCCCAAGCCTCTTTAAGCGTTGAAACTCTCCGTTTGAATGGCGCACTCTGAGGTTTCTTCCGAACATTGATTGTCATATAATGACATGTACCTTTTTATTTCGAAAGGAAAAACAACGGTGAAATGTAGATATACTATAAAAATGAAAGCCAAAAAATTGACAGTCTACATAAACACTGTGTAAACGCGTATTTGAACAGCAATGATACATGGGGTCTGGAAACTGTTGTAACTATGATAAATATTAATAATGTATATATTTGTTGCAACACGAGTGTGGACTCTAACTCTCTATTCTGATTTTAAATGTGATCTTCATTTCAGTGTAATCATGTGACAAAGCGCGGATAGTGGGGCGCACTTAAGCTTTACGATGAATATCTATTAACCGTTTCTAAATAAATGGGCGTGTCATGAATAATTTAGCAATGGGCGTTCGATAAGAAACACCCAAACTTATCACTCAAACAAAAAAAATACCAATGCGCTTCACGATATGTATTAAACAAATACCAAAATGTTTTATAAATTATTACATGTATATATAAATAAGAATATACATATTATATATCTGTGTATTTTTAACATGAAATACAAGGCACAACAGGGAGATGAAAGACAATGAACTCTTGTGATGAAGTGGAATTAGTCTTTAATAGTAGAGCAATGTTCAAATTCATTCTTTTTATTCAAATGATGACTGCGGTTCTCAACATACCAACCGGGATGTCTTCGACAATAAGTCCTGAAGTTGAAACAATTACCGATGGACTGGGAATTTTGAATATCACCACAGCTGAAGACAAAAGCGACTTGCAAATGGAATTATTTGCTAATGCAAATATTCAGACAACTTTCAAGCCAAATTTCGACAAGGGTCCTTTGAATAGAAATGAAAAAATAAGAATAGTGAGCAACACGAACAAAATAATAAAAGAAAGAAGAGGAAATGTCTCGCATTTGGAAGAAGATATAACCACAGTCAGTCTTTGGTTGAAAATACCAGAAACTGTGCAAAATGACACAAGATCATTGAAAATCATTGAAACAGATTCAGGAAAAAATTCAACATGGTATGAGAATTATGTTTCTTTATTGCCTTTGCCATTAGTTGCAACACCGATTGGTATAATGGTTATGGCTATTAATGGTATTGGCATCGCAGTATTTTGTAAAAATGGAACCCTGCGGCAGAATACATACTATTGCCTTGTTTTGGGTTTATCTGTAAACGACTTTACTTATGGATTTTTCACATTTCTGCATGGAATTCGTCTAATGTTTTTCTCTAATTCATTAGAATTATGTATTTTTTCAAATGTTCTTACTTTCTTAAGTCTAATAATGTCGCTTTATCAAAGCCTTTGTATCAGTCTACATCGGCTATTTGTTATCTCGGAAATAAAATTAAGCTTTAAACTGTTTGGAAATAAGCAAAAATACTTTGTTTACATTATAGGATGGATAGGAATCGTTGCAATATTATCTTCTCTGCTCTCCCCGCCTAAACATTTTGCTAAAATGCGTGCGATTATAAACATGTTTTTACAAATAATCTTTCTCTATTTCGCTGGGTAATGGCTTCTCTTGGCTTTCTTCTTATGATTTTAACCCTCATGACCTATTTTATAGCTTTTTACGTACTACGGAAACGTTTCCTGAAAATATCACCAATAGTACCAGGACACATAAAACAACTGAAAAAAGACGTTTTGTCAATTCAATGAAATTGGTAGGTATCCTATTACTCGTGTCATTCGTATTTTCAGGTCCCTATACCGTGTCCCTTGTCTTTGATAGCATAGAGGATAATATAAATTCTGACAAAACACTGATTGTAGTATCATTTATCCTTGTAAACGGAAACTGCTTTTTGAATCCTCTCATTTATTTTTTCAAAATACAAGAGATCAGAAACGCTCTTAAACAGTTGTTCTCCAGAAACTCTGAATAACTCTGTACCACACTAAATAAGTCGCCAAAATTTACCTCAATGTCGTATGCCTTTTCAAATATTTCTCATTAATTCGTTCAAATAATGGTTCAAAATACACAGCGAAATGACCGAGTATGCTTCTTTCCTTCATAATTTTTCACTAGTAATCTTATATGAGCGCGGGGTAAAATAATGTTTACGGTAATTATTTATGATAATAAACCCGAATTCCTCCACCCCTTCCCCATCACTACCATTTCCTCAAACAAAAGTAAGTTTATTTTTGTAAATATTATTTTTAAAAGTAATTGTGAGTTTGTGACTATTTTTGTGTACTTTTGTCATTGCATTTCTTAATAAATTATTTGTTCTGTCAGTATCTTTTTCATATTTAATATGTTTAACAAGAAACATTCCTGTGGTCATTATGATTAAAAAATTAGAGTCTCCTTATTACAATCAAATACTTTTTATTTAAAACATGCAGGATGGAGGGGTGTTGCTAAAACTCGGAACGGAAAACGGAACGGAAAGCGGAACGGAACGGAAAACGGAAAATAAATGTCAAGCAAATAACCTTGATTCGATATAAATCAGTCATAAAAAGTATTATTCATGATATGAAAGTCATATATTATAATAATGAAAAATTATCAGAAAATATGATATATTCATGAATCATGCGCCCCTCAGAACTTGCACATGTACATGCGATGGTCAATGAAATAGGTCAATGAAATACATATTGTGATAGATTTACTAACTAGACTCAAGTCCTGAGTATCAATCTGTGAAACCTTTCGTTCAAATTATTTTTTTAAGAATGCTCATTTATAAACAAAAATCTTGTTCTGAAATAGGTTGCATGAAAAAAGACTACTAATAAGTATTATACGTGTATCAGTAAAGAAAAAAGAACTAGTTTTGACATTCAGATTATGCATGTATTGGCGAACCCAGGAATCTTGAAAAGGAGGGCAGCTAAGGTCGGAGTAGGTGCCCTCAGTCACACAAGAAATTGATTTATTTATTGAATCTTATTTATAATATGGTCACAAAAAGAAGAGGAGTCCTGGTCCCCTTTAAATCCATGAGTGGCATGATATGCAAATTAAGAAATTTAAATATGAATTTATAGCTATAGCTATAAAGTATAAGAAAACATTTCTTGCAAAGGAATTTAATAGGATGTTTATTTTTTCCCTTTAATTGCAACTTTTCAGACCTGAGCGGAAAAACAAACTCTAAATGTTTTACGGCCGGGATCACACCCCCTTCCAAAAAATCACTTTAACTTTATTGAATGTAAAGATGATACATTAATTTAATTTACTACAGTTACGATTTACAACTCTATCTATCCAAGAATATAATTGACAGGAAGCGATTTTATTTTGTATAAAATTTAACAACCAATCGAAGTGTTTATCCGGGCTTGCCGGAAAGGGGTGCCGTAATGGTAATCTTAAGATTTTTTTTACTTTTTATTTTTTACCAATTACCATTATTCATTTAGATACCAAATATTGCCCCCCCCCCTCAACTGTTTACCAAATATAACCTTTTAACTATAGAAATGTTTATTGAAACCCCCAACACTTTCTGTCTGTTAAATTAATGTAGTAAGTTGGTGTAAAAAATAGTACTGAATGAAATTGGAGTTGGAATTTATCCTCAATTATCTTTTTTCGCTTGTCAAGTTCGACTTTTTTCTCTGCCCCCCCCCCCCCTTTCAAAAGCGATGCTATGTCACTACTATGTCAGCGGTTTTCGTAAGAGATCTAGACTTAACATGACTAAATCAACTTGTATTTTTTAAGGAGTGATTTAATATGTATAACATACATCGTTTCTGAGAAAATTTATGTATTTTAAATGATTTAATCAAAAATAATATTTTCCGTTTTCCTTTCCGTTCCGTTTTCCGTTCCGCGTTTTAGCAACACCCAGGATGGAGGTGGTTTTAATATATTTATTAAAATATCGATGTTTATTCCGTGTCTTCCATAATGGCACCTGGAGTAATTATATACTGGTATCTTCGCTGCAGACTCGTCTGCAGCATAACAGGTCCATGACGCACATTGCCACAACTACAATGTATTAGTCATTTCATTCTTCATAATTGGATTTCCTTTTATGATTTCCCTCTTCTTTTATTACACGTTAATATAATGTATTTTCTCTATCGACATTAAAGCAAAAGAGGCATAAAACTGATGAGGAACAAATCAAGAGGGTAAAAATGAGAAGGTGAGTGTTGTTTTCCAAAGGCCTCTAACTTTATTGGACCTCATTAAAACTCACAAAGATGGCCTGTAGTGCTCTTACTTTCAGTACTCAAGATACACTTCATATTTTTCTATCCAATATTTTTAGGGAAACACAAACTAAATATATATATTTATAACATATTTTATATTCAGCAGTGATGCGCTGTGATTAATTTAATAAAAATGACATTTTGTCAAAGTGTGAAAGGATATATACCAAAACGATATTCTATTATCTAAAATAATAATAGTTTTAGTGTGAAGAAGAACTAAAAATAATTGTAGCAAGACAATTTTAGTTATTTTCACACTAAAACCCTACCCAGTCTTGCATTGATGTTCTATGCAGGATCGATGTACACTGCCAGTAAATTGTTTAAAGTTGGATTTTGTCATAATTAAACCTTTCTCTCTAAAGCGTTTCTTAGACTCTCTTACAGGTGCGGTCAGGAAAATCTTCAGTGCGCAAACTACATAAAACCGGGAGTAAAATCACTTTTCCCCCGATATATGTCAAAAGTCAGAGGGTTTGAGAACCCTTTATTGATATTTTTTTTTAAATAATGTACATGTATTATGTTCAATGTCAGATATTGGTTATTGCTAATCAAACACTTATAACTATTTTTAGATACTCGTATAGATTTTAATCTATTAAAATGATTAGAATTTCATAATTAGTACCGGTATATTAGGGAGACATACGTACCCATTTAAGTGTTTCTGTGATTATATCTATTGGTATTACCGGTGTGTTTATATTCATTTTACTCCTAATTACATTTTGTAATGCCCTGTTCACACGGAGAGTTCAATTCGAATTAAACGTAAGTTTACTGCGAATTAGCTTCGCTTAGCGTTCACACGGAGAATTTAATGCGAATTAGTTTACTGCGCATTAAATTATTTCGCATTAGCTCCGTGTGAACGCTAAGCGAAGCTAATTCGAATTAAATTTTGGGGCATGCATAATGGCTAAATTAAGTCAAATGCGTAATGTCGGTGGTCAGCTTTAAGTACTTGTGCTATTTTTAAGTGAAAAACTAAGAAAAAATGTGTTAATCACTAAAATATGTCTCCAGACACTGTGACATTATAATGTCAAATGCATCTGCTTATGCATAAGGTGACGCAATTTGCAAATGACGTCATAATAGCCTTACTGACGCCCGACTGCCGAAGTAGAATTTTACTTCGCATTAGCTGTCGTGTGAACGCAATTTACTTCGCATTAGTTTAATTCGCATAAGTTTACTTCGCATTAATTAATGCCCTGTTCACATGACGAGTTTAATTCGCAGTAAATTAATGCGAAGTAAACTTATGCGAATCAAACTAATGCGAATTAAATTACGTTCACACGACAGCTAATGCGAAGTAAACTAATGCGAATTAAAATTTTACTTCGACAGTCAGGCGTGAGGAAGGCTATTATGACGTCATTAGCAAATCAAGTCACCTTATGCAGAAGCAGATGCATTTGACAGAATGCCACAGTGTCTGTAGACATATTTTAGTGATTAACACATTTTTTCTTAGTTTTTCACTCAAAAATAGCACAAGCACTTAAAGCTGAAAACCGTCATGACGAATTTGACCTAATTTTGCCATTACGCGTGCCCCAAAATTTAATTCGAATTAGCTTCGCTTAGCGTTCACACGTAGCTAATGCGAAGTAATTTAATGCGCAGTAAACTAATTCGAAGTAAACTAATTCGCATTAAATTCTCCGTGTGAACGCTAAGCGAAGCTAATTCGCAGTAAACTTACGTTTAATTCGAATTAAACTCTCCGTGTGAACAGGGCATTACTGCGAATTAAACTTGTCGTGTGAACAGGGCATAAGTCTCCTGCTTAGCGCAGTGACAATGGCTTCTGCTCTAGAGTCTAGAAGTAAGGAGTTGATACTTACTTCGCAGGTTCGATCCCCATGGGACATGGAGACCGGTTTTTGGATGAGACTGTATGTACTTTAACTGAGGTCCCGTGTCGCAGTATATTTTGGCACGAAAAAGATCTCTCATAGTCCGAAAAATCTTACGTTTCCTGGCTTTTTTACGATTTTGATATTTTACATGCCAGGAAAACGTCAGAACCGGCGCCATTACGAAAACTGGAAATTTCGCCGTCTTCAAATAAAGTTGATTTTCGATACTTGTGAACCGAACTAAATGCCGAAATCAGAATTAATCAAAAGCACAATGCCTCTAGTAATCACCAATATCGATGAAAAGAAAATGTCACTCCACATTTCGTAACAGGACTTGCAAGATTTTAAAATGCACGAATGAAGACAAACCTCGACAGTGTGGTAAAATCTTTTTCAACTGAGTATTTATTTCATAAATAAAACCATAAAAACTATATTGGTAAGTTTTTTAAGTATGTACTATTCATACCTTGTTACTTTGACATGTAGATAAGTTCGCAAGTATCTAAAATCAACTCGAGAATGCCGTCTCCGGTTGGAGACGGCGATTTTCCAGTTAACGTAATGGCACCGGTTCTGACGTTTTCCTGGCATGTAAAATATCAAAATCGTGAAAAAGCCAGGAAAATGTCAGATTTTTCGGACTAGATCTCTCACTGCTCAAAGGCCATGAGTGCCGAGTATAGGAAAAATTTAAAGCTCTCCATCAGCAAGTTAACGTAAAAGTGAAAAATTCTTCTCGAGAAGGACGTTAAAAAAAGAACACAAAATTTTTTCGTCCATTTCTTTGCCATTGAAAAATACAAATATATGAATAAAGAGAGATAAACATGCATAAAAGAATTATATTAATATTTTGAAGGATAAAAAACGGAAAAAAAATGTTACAGACGAAGATAAACACTAGAGATTGATCTATTATAAAAATCTGAAAATAATACTAATTAGACCGAGTGCATAAAAAGATACCCCTGGAATTCCAGTGATGTGATCAGGTATTTAAGAAAAGTATGCATTCCCTCTAGAGTGGTCTGTCATGAGCTCTAGTACTGTGCAGGTAGATAGCAGGTTAAAAAACCTATACTGTTCATAGTTGAACCTTATCGTCTATAGTCCTATAGTCACATTTAGTAAAACACATGGAGACGCCGCCATGACAAAGTTGCAAATGAGATCTGCAATTAAAGTACACACCTGCACCCACTACTTAGGGACCTAGAGCAGTGGAGAATAATATTCGTGGAAGCATCTACTGCGATAAGGGGTATCGGCTTTGTATGGATCCATCCGATATACCGGTCTTCACGTCGAACAGTAGATTTAAACCAGGATATTAGCATCAATTCCTTACGCCATGACTATAAAGCAAACAATACAACCGGTGCACAAATTGGATGACTATTAGCCGGTGAGGGAGTGTTGCAGATGCTGTCTTTATCTTACCGCTTATTGAACAGCCAATTAGTCTAAACTCTAAGTGTCTCGATACGTTGTAAGCAAAAAGAACTCGTAAGTAGTCACAAAGTAGGATACTCCAGCGAAGAGAAGGAAACTGTCATGCTTTATTCAACTTGGATATGATTTTTCCTTTAATGACTAAAATTGAGATTCATGCATGTACATTTACTTGTTGCCTGATCTGACAAAATTAGACCTGATGGTCATTTTACTTTTTTTCCTTACATTTTTACTTTTCTTGTAAGGTACATACATGCATGTCTGTTACAGCTATAAACTTCAAGGTTGACGTTTAGAAAATTAAGAAACCTAAGCAATGTGTTACATGTACAAGATAAAAAGAAGAATTGAAAAGCTTGAGCAATTTATTAACTAACACAACGATAAGTTTGACAATTTGGATTATATTTATATTATTATAAGAGAAAAGGGAAACTTCTTTTTGTCCGAAAAGTTTGAATTTAAATCAACACAGTAATACTACAATGTATTTCAACTTATCGCTTTCCAAATAATGCAAATGGTATACACTCTCTCACTCTAACATGCAATTTTAACTTTCAATTTAAATATGGTAGCACAAAAATATCGTACCATGATAAAAATTACGTTAAAGAAATAAGTAAATCGTTATGTTGCATAATTTTTCAGTATGTTTGTTTTATTATTTAGAACAAACAACACACATTAATACTTTTTTACCATCATAAGGTGGACATTTCAGAACATCACATACAGCCTCAACATGAGACAAAGCATTGTTAGTCTTTGGATACCTTGGACTGGGTAGTTTGTCTGCGTGTTTGTCTACACATACATATGATGTAGCAGCCATAAGGTATCCTTGGTACTCCAGTCGCCAGCCTTTATAACAAGTCTTCCTTGCTGTAAAATAGGCATAAAAAATAAGTAGAGATCTTCCTCCCCAATTGTATGGGAATAGTCTTTAAAACGGTCGGATGGTCCCCGACTGATTTATTTTTTCTCGCAATTTAAAGAGAAAGGGGACCCAGGAAATGGTGTTTCCAATATTGTTTTTATTTGTTTTTTGTTTTGTTCGTCAACGTTCTTGAGGCACTTTTTTCTCTTTTTTTTTCTCCGAATATTTGTGAGCTTCCGGAACATTGATATTGAAATATGCCTACATCGGTGATTTCTCTGAGTGTTTATCTTATTATTGTTATTTGCTTTAACAGTGAAGTTCCCCAGTTTATTTTGTCCGCTGAAAGTTGGGGATTAAGTTATTAGCTATGTCTAGTTATTACCTGTCTGTCTGTCCGTATGTCCGTATGTCTGTATGTCTGTAACTCGTTCTTTTCCAAGCGATATCTCAAGAAGCCTCCAACTTTTTTCGGTCTGTCTAGTTACCTGTCTGTCTGTCCGTATGTCTGTATTTCTGTATGTCTGTAACTCGTTCTTTTCCAAGCGATATCTCAAGAAGCCTCCAATTTTTTTCGGTCTGTCTAGTTACCTGTCTGTCTGTCCGTATGTCTGTATTTCTGTATGTCTGTAACTCGTTCTTTTCCAAGCGATATCTCAAGAAGCCAATTTCTGTGATGGTCGAGGGGAATGATTCTCGCTTTCAGCTATTGTTGATATTGTTGACCTGGACTGATACATAATGTCACAGTTTAATGAAAAAGGACATTTTCTATATACATGTACCAGTGAAGTTCTATAGTTTTTTTTATTTTGTCCTAATAAGTAGTATTTCTGACTTTTTCTTCTTCTTATTTTTTGGTTACTTAAAAAAAATTTATTGTAATATGTTTCTCACCTGGAAATACTTTTGTTATAGATCTATTTTTAACCAAACAAACAGCACAGGGAACACCCTGATCTTTATACGAATACTTGTAAGTTGCACCATAAAGGTTGGCTCCCCAGTTAGATTGTCTATCCAGATAATTCAATTTGATCCCCCACTCCGGGTCTTTTGGTATACAAATAGTTTCCACATTCACAAGTCTGTTGGAAGGATATGACCCTGCAGCAAATCCTGAAATATATAAACAATTATTGTAATTTTTTAACAACTTTCAAAATGATTTACCCTTCCACCTTTTGTTGCAGAAGAATTCAAAGCGAAAAATCGTTCTACTGTCTTAATTATTTGAAAGCAATTGTATCGAGAATGACGAATTTCATTTACCAGAAAACACTAACTCTGCATCAGAGGGACACTTTTTCTTCCCCCATCTTGTGTAAACACTTCTTTTCTTTCTCTCATCTGCCAAAATAAGGTCTCAAATAAACAAAAATGGACGTATCATTATCTCTTTATTTGAAATACTATTAACTTAAAAGAAAGACGTCATTGAAATGACATGTATATCTTATTATACACAATACCTTCTGTTCTGAGACCTGCATTAACCCGTCCCTCTAATTTTTTCACAGATTTCTCAATAACATCTGTGAACCTTCTGAATTCCTGCTTGAGAGATTCTATCTCTAAAGCAGAAGAAAGTTGTCCTGTAAGGTAGCCCTGTAACAATCTTTTACAAGTTCCGACCTGTGTGTTTCCCTCTACTGTGTGAAGAAGCAACAAAATGAAGAAGAAAAGTCCAATCATCTGCGGAATAAAATAATAATGAGATTATTTAAATAAATATTTTTTTACTTTGTACAAAAGACCGATTTTTTCGTTATTTCTCGTTCATGATTGCGTTTGTGACCGGTTGACAGGGGATGCTCACTTCTCCATTGCACCCGATCCCGCCTCACATGTTTTAGAGGTCCGTGTTTTCTCTGCACCAAATTTGTATTATTTATGTGGACATTTGAACTTGAATACTGTTAGTTATTAATTTTCTTTTCATGTTTATTTCTGGTTTAGGAATCTTAATTAATGTCATAGACCAATAAAGACAAGCATTTTTACAAATAAAAAGAAGGTCTAGAAAATGATTTTAGACAGATTTAAATGCCATTTATAACATCAAATTGCAAAGTTACGTACGTTTACTTAAACTGTGTAGCTACCATTTAAACCTTCATACAGAATATAGCTTTTCCATGGAATTGTAAAAAGTAACCTGATTATTAACAATGATCTTTTATTATTTTTAGGAAAATTTAAAACTTAAAAAATAAAGGTCTAAAACAAACTAGTTTTGTGCACTTTTAACCGTCAAATAATGTCTTATTACTCTATACATATAAAGCCAAGATATCGTTCGCAATTGAGGATCAAATGAATGAATTCATTTCTCAAATTTTGGAAACTTATAGCCTTCTTTCATTTACCTGATCTTGAGCTTAATATGTTTATGTCTTGGTTATGACTTATAGATCCATTAATATAATTAATATAGAGTGTAAATAAATAGATCCTGATAGCAATGTTTACTTTCATTGTGTTCATTCTTGATTATTTAAAACTAAATAAATTAGTTTGCAGTTTCCTTACCTTCAATTACTCTTTAAATTTGAAATATATTTAAAGTAGGAATATGTTATATATATAATATAAAGTATTCTATATATAACATGTACATGTATCATAATAAAGAGTGAATCGAATATTATAAATGCAAACTACTCGTTTTCCAGATGCATCACGGAGATATTAGATTTAAATGTAATGTTGCACCATACAGACATAGTACTCTCCTATAAAATTGGGTTTTAACGTCATATAACGCGGTGTTTAAAAAAATGAAAAAATTTATTTCTTTCATTTATATAAAGGAAAATCAGTAGCAAACAGGACATATTTTACCCAAAATCCGTTTTGTAAGTCAACATACTGCTTCCAAGACTGAAGTTCCAATAAACAGTATAACAGGCTCACACGTTGTAATCCCATTATCATTTGTACTCCACTTTTATTGATTGATTTTACACTACTTTCACTTTCCATTGAACGAAAATCGAAAATCAATTTTCTGTGTCTGGCATTTACCGTACATAGGCGTCGGAAGCAAATTGAAAGTAGAGGGGGGGGGGGCTAAATGAAAGTGGGGGCTAAACTAACAAAAAAGGTAATCCCAATTTTCAATGCCTATATTATGTATATATTTGTATAAAAAAAAAAAAAAAAAAAAAAAAAAAAAAAAAAAAAAAAAAGTGGGGGGTTAGCCCCCCTAGCCCCCCCCCCCTCGGTACCTGTGCCTATGCCGTATATACTCTGTCGTATATATCTATTGTTCATATTATTACAATGCTTCTAATAAGCAAACTTATTCCAGTGATTCCTTCTAGTTGACAGCTTTAACTTATCATGTCATCTATAAAGCAGACTAACGTGCTCTTCGAAAAAACTTTGCCCGTCGGCTGTATGTCGAGCTATCCGAATGTTATAAAAATCATTGATACCATTATACTGTTATACATGTAATAGCGCAGGAATATGTGCTGCATTTCCTTTTGCTTTACCTGACACCATGTCTTATTTTAAAATAACTGATGGTAACTGATCTCGTGCATGAAACTAAGCCCTTTGATTATTTTTTCTTCAATATAATTTACAATGTAAATTAAATTCAATTCAAGCAGTGAAATTCAACAATATATTTTCACGAAACAAAAGTGATTTGTTCATTCTGTGTAAAATATCAAAAGTGTTGAAAAATAAAGGAACACAAATCTCGTCAATAAGAATGCGATAAAAATTGCTTAATAACCTGTAATAAGATAGGAAGAAAAACTAAGAATGCCATCCTGAAAGAGACACAAAACTGCAAGGTTTCTACAAATTCTTGTTAAAATACATGTTAACAATTTTTATTATATATGTCTAACAACATGCTCATCAGTGGCGGATTTAAGGGGGGGGGGTCGCACCCGGCGCCCCCCCCCCCCAAAATTGTCAAAGTTAGCATAAAACATAGTTTTTTCGAGAAAATGTTTAAAATGTCTTCTCGGTGGACCTCATTTTTACCCTACAAAACCTCTAGAATCCATGAGCTTCCGGGGGCTTCGCCCACTGGGCCCCCACCAGGGCTTTGCCCTGGACCCACTGGGGGTCTCGAGGCGGCCCCCAAACCCCCTGCCTAAATCTGGCGCCCCCCTAACTTCAATTCCTGGATCCGCTTCTGCTCATGATCAACTATGTTACAGCTGTAATGGAATCTACGACACCACATTACGAAACACACAGCTAGATAAAAGGAAAATCAAAAGCAATATAGGAAATAGAGAATGCAATGTTTTAAATCTGGGCTTTTTTTATTTCACATTTGAGGCAGACTTTTAATTTTTTTTTTATTATGCATAGCGCTCAAGAATGTTTATTTGCAAAAGATCCTGCTACACTTTTGAAACACTCCATATTCAACTATAAAATATAAATCACCTCCTTTATATTGTATATTCTTTTAAAAGTAAAATATACACGTTTGTGAGAAGTTTTTTGTTATATTCCTTATATACTCAAGTTAATATTATAAGACTCATAATGTTGAGAAGGACATTACAATCTTACAGTCCACCTTAACTTAGGCATATATATTCATTTAAAGAATTCTTTGCAATGTTAATTTAATTAAACCTTCTGAAATTCGATTAAAAGGCTTAAGGCTTTCATTATTGCGACATTTATCAAAATTATAATTAAATGAATTCATGATATTGAAAAATAATGTAAAGTTTTCAACATTTATTTCTAACTCGAAGTATCGGTAAAATTGAAACGCAACATGATTGGTGCACGAGGATGAATCGGGAAAAGCACATGTAAGACCTGAATCGGTAAGAATTTTGAAGGTACAAATCGAATTAAGTGTATGAATGAATTTAAAACATTATTCCATATTTCAGACGTGCGCGTTCTAACCTGTTCTGCAACGATTTCTTTGATGAATTTCATATAAATAAATATTATTCTGTTAATGTTGTAATCAAACAAATTTTATTTTTTGCAACTTTAGATTTCAATTTTTATCTTAATTCCTCTTTCTGTTAATTAGACGAGGGTTTTGCCTTACGGCTTATAGATTTCTAAAAACTTGACTGATTCTTTTTTGGTAAAATACGAAAAAAAAGAACGAAATTAAATTTATCCCGAGTGTACGAATGCATATTATCCTTATATGATCGAAGTATATTTCAATCATTATTACCTACATCCTGTAAACTTTCGATGTCACTCTTCCTTGAATGTTGAGCTGTGCACTAATTTTTAAGTGTATGCAAACCTGTACCGGATAGGAAAATCCTTGTTAAGTGTTGAGTTTTTTTTCCCTATACTCTAAAGACCTTTTTTAAGTAAGTTTACTTTTAATGATGATGTTTTCATTTGTGTTTTAATTTTTTTAATTAGATAAAGTATATACAAACGATATGAATTTGTTTTGCATAATTCCACTATGGTACATTTAACTTTGCAAGTCTTAAGAATTGAATGAATGAAATAAATCGAAAGAGAGAAGTGACTGAATATTTATTATGACACTTGTGTCAAATTTATATATATTCTCCCATCCTTTGTTGTTGGATATGATTTTTATTGAATTTATTCTGCGTTCTCTAACCCCTAACCTCGACGAGGAGATACAACACACGCCAATTTCGATGAAAATATTATATAAATTAAAGATTTTTTTATAAGTGTATATCAAGTTTACTTTATTTGACTCAAATATTTTACCTTAGAAAACGTGACGTCAAAGCTATGTCCACTGTTGGACAGACGGTGGTGTGTGGGGGGGGGGGGGGGGGGCATACAGACACCTGATGAAATGACCCTAAAATTCACTCTCTTCTGCAGGCGATGCAAAAAATAGAAACGTCTCCCGCTGCATTTGTATGTTCCTACGTAATAAAACACATCAGGCTTATCTCCTTAACTACATACAGAAAAGGATACGTAGTTAAATAATCGGCTGAAATTTGGGACTATTTCGACAATGTTGATATGCCTGGGTTCGAAAAAATGTCACAGGATGGCGTACAAGCGAAGTATATTGTCCCTGATTATCCATCTATATCTTACCCAAACTTTCACTATCTAATGACAGGTTTGATGATTTTTTTAAATTTCTCTTCAGTTTGTAATATATTAAATATACTATGTATTGATTTACAGAAAAGAATGTCTGTACATACACTGTTCTTTTATTATATCACTTTGTTTAATTAACTACAGATCTCACTCTGTTCTTTCATTAAAACATTGAGATTTTTTGGTAAAATAAACAGTTCTATTTAATTTCAGATCCAGAATGTCTGCATTATTTAATTTAAGGTCCAAAATGTCTGCATAACCCGTGTAGAATTGTACAGAAATTGTCATAACTTAATATGCACATGTACAGGTATAAGAAACCCATTTATCCTTATGAAAGCTATTTTTTCTTCTAACTTACCAAAGGGTCGTCGTACGTTAAACAACCTGTCAACTACATGTAAATCAGGACGTATTTCTTAAAATTGCCTTAATTAAATATATTTCAGTACTGAATTTGATAAGCTGATTAAAGTGCAATATACAATTCAATGCATATTTAAGATTGATTTAGGTCTGCATTGTGAATCCCATGGAATGGTGGGGAATTTTATGTATGACACAACGTATGATAAAAACTTTCTTATTGGTCTCAATCCCGACCAAAGCCTTCCATTTTGGTGGAATGATGCAGAGCCATTATGGGTGACAGCAGAAAAACAAGTTTGTTTTTTTTTCTTTAATTTTTGCGAGTTTACATTGAAATGTGAATATGATTTAAAATACAAAATGAATTTTTAAGTACCATCGTCACTGTTTGTTTGATATTATACGTGCAAAAACTGAATAGAAGTGTATAATTATGTATTATTATAATACTGACATCTGTTACATGTAAACAACATGAACAACGGTGTAATAATATCATCAGAATACAAACACCCGGCCTATTGGACCTATATTTCACCTTTTGAGAAACAATAATACATAATCTAACTCTAATATACATCTCGTGATCATAACTTAAGGAATAATTGCCTGGTTTATATATCAATATATTTTGCCCCCCAAAAATTGACCAAATTTTAGATTAACTCGTTAAATCAAAGTACTCAGAAGTACAGAGAGCCGGGCTCATTTACAGAGTAGAATGGATTTCTTACATGAATCACGTTTATATTCTGATGAAAAAATTATTTTAAAACTATCAATATAAATGATAAGACAGTGAAGTGAGTTTTTCAATCCTAATACCACGGTCCGATTTTGTCAGAATCAGAATTAATCTGGTACCGCAGCTGAATGTAAACAAACAGGCCAGTCTCGTTCCCTCTCCTGCTTTACCTCACATGTGTAGAGAACTACGGTAACACTGATTATCAAAAATCCTTACGCTAATGAACTATGTTCTTTGACTTATGAAGTTTTCAAAGTCATTACTACTAATGTTTATTTTATATAGATAAAACTTCGTTTTATTTTTGTTGCTTTATTTAGCGTTTGTATTATCTCAAAAGCGGTTGAGAGTAAGAACTATATTTTTGCACGTAACTTTGAAATGGCGACTATGGGGTTAACATCCTGCCTTGAACAGGATCACATAAGCCGGCAATTGCTCTTTGAGCAATAAGCCCGACTAAAAATGATGACAACCGTTCTAACCATAAACTGTTATATTGTCAACTTTAAATAAATAAAAGAATTTGACTCTCCCTTGTTATCATAAGGCATAAATTGACCACATGTTTTAAAATAATTATACTTTACATTAGTTTCTAAAATTGTAGGGAAGAAAATCATATATGTTTAACTTGCCAGGCTGCGACGCGACAATACAGGGAGTGACACCTACATATTGTGAAAGGTATACACGTGCTACACTGGTCTCCGATTTTGAATACTCGCTCCAGCAAACCATGGAACTTCTTAAAAACAATACAGCTGATCTGATAGGTAACTTTTGTGCAGAATCTTCATCGTTAAAATGTATTCAATAATTACGATATACATGTGTATACAACGTAAAATTCAATAACAATGTTTTTTAATTTCGATATTTCTGGGGGGTTTTTTTTCAGGGATATACTTAGAAGTAATAGATTTGTTTGGACATCGTTATGGTGTAAATTCATTAGAATTAAATAACATGCTGGAAAAAGTTGATAAAACTTTGGGTAATTTTCGACAAAATTTGACGTCATCTGGTCTTGATAATGACGTAAATTTGATGATTTTCTCTGACCACGGCATTATCAACACCACAAAGATAGTAAACACTACCGATTCAGTAGACCTTACAGACATTCAAATAATTTTTCAAGAGCCGTCTTACGTTACAGTTTGGCCAGAGGAAGGAATGACTGAAAAGGTTATACAAGTTTGCAATATTCTAGAAAGCTTTTACTCAAAACAAGCGAATTTTGTAAATCCTTTTAAAATTTTATACATATTCTCATTTCATTTTTAGAAAGAACTTCTTAAAAAACTTTTCAAAACAAATAGTCAAAGGGGTTATAAAGAATAAAAAAAAAAATCAATCTGGATTTTTAAATATATGTTTATCACGTTCATTAAAAATGGGAAGATAAGAAGTAATTTCTTGAGGTTGTTGTAATATTCTTCATTAACCATCTGGTATAATATACATATTTCTGAAGATCAAGGATTTTAATATTTGTGTAATTTTTTTTATTCTGTTCATTCTTATGATATGGACAAATTAACTTTATAAAACTATTAGATTAGGAACACATTTATTTTTTTTCCAGGTATACAACGACCTAATGAGGTCAAATAAACCGAACATCACAATCCACAAAAAAGACTCACTTCCTGACCGTTATCATATAAAAAATCATAGACGTACTGCACCTATTGTTATAGACCCTGACAACGGAGTGGCTGTGATTTCTCCATGGAAATGTAGCGAATGCGACGTGAGTACACTGTAACTCTAATTTTTTGGTTTACGGCTCTTGCGCATAGAGCTATGTTTTTAAGTTACATGTATTAGATGCATGTTTATTTTATTTATGCTTATGTGTACCTTAAAGTTTTTTGAAGTTTTTATTTCAACCTTTTGATATCTTATGCACTTTTTTACTTATAAACGCTCACCATATAGTTTTGAGTATTTGCTGTAGGTTTAAGGTAAATATTTTTTTTTATTAGTCATGTAATCTTGTCAGTAAAATTTTTATGTTAACAGGTTATACCATCGGGTACCAAAGACATAGGGATCCATGGATTCGACAATTTATTTCCAGAAATGCGAGCTATTTTCAGAGCTACAGGACCAGGTAAATTTCTAAAATAATGCGCATATTTTTTTTTTTTAAATCGTATTTGTTTTTAAAAAAATATCTTGAGAGAAGTTTGAGTTGTACGTAACTTTATTTAATTATATAACTTTATCCCAAAGAATGAAAATGAAAAGAATGCTGTTATTCTGCTTAATGTTTTTGTGTACATTTTCCAGCATTTAAGAAGAACTATAAACATGGACCACTAGCTAACATAGAACTTTACCAAATTATGTGTAACATTCTTGGGTTAAAGCCAAATGCACATAACGGAATATGGAATAACGTTAAATTTATGATAGCTAAGGGATCACAATTCCACATCTCTTCATTTATTGTAGTTTTTTTTATGTAATTTTTACCATTTTTGTGCTTTTTAGACAGTGTTGATGTCAAAAATATTTTGAAATAAATAAATCTTAGTAAATTAATATCATTATTATTGTTAAAGCTTTGTAATTATATAATGAGGATATATCGTTCTTAAATGCATGGATTGATAAACATAATTATGTGTTTGAAAGATTTGAGCTTTTTGTAAGTCTTTTCATACACTGTAGAATTAATGGTGTCTTCCCACTTAGCCAACATTTAGAAAAAATAAAGGTACAACACAGGTAAATCTGTGTTGGCTAAGTGGGAATGGGGTGCAGGTGGAGAACAAAAGAAATTAATTACAGGTAGGCTATAGTCTGTTTTAGCTATAGGCTGAATAAATAATAAATAATTCATATAAGAATACTAGTAATAGAAAATAATTAAATGTTTTCTTCTCATAAATTAAATATTGAATAGTTCATATAAAAAAAATTAAACATTTTTTAAAAACTTTTTAAAACAAAGATTTTTTTTAAATATTTCATTATTTTTAACACTCACAGTAATGAATAAGACATAAACTTTCCAGAAAACAGTTTACATCTCAAAATTTGCATGATTTTGATTTTGTAAATTATTGATGATAATTATGCTCATCTACCTTATATCCTTTGAAAACATTCAATAATAATCATTTATAAAATAATTATCTACTTAACTTGTTTATTGGTAATGTTATGTAGAAGCATTTTTACTAGTATAAACACAACCATTTTTAATAATTATACATAAACATTTAATTGTTTCTTCAGAGTGTCTTAATTGTTTTTGTTTATTTTCTAAATAAATATGCTGTGTGGTAAAAAAAATCTTTCTTTTTTTCTTTATTTATTCAAATGATATTAAGATTCTATTTATTAACTAAAACTAATTACTTTTTTGAATTAATTAATTTTCTCGTAAAATTTTACTACTTTTTTACATTAAAAATTATTGAACTTTATTTTTTTTTCTTTAATTTTATATTTATTTTGACTCAAATTTTACCTCTGGTTGGTATATGTTTACATTGTTTTCATTTCCCAAAAGAATTAATTCTCAGGTAATTCATATACATGCATACCAGAAAACAGACTATAGCCTGTTAATCACTCAGGTGTAAAAATAAAAATGTTGGCTATGTGGGAATACGATTTTTCAAAATGTTGGCTAAGTGGGAATAAACCGAATTAATATACAGTTAAAACTGTAAACATGCATGAAACATATGGAGATGACAAAACGTATTCAAGATAGAAAAATCATAAAACATAAAATAGGACCGGGAAAGAGGGACCTGCAAAATGTGAAAGCGTTGCAAAAGCAAATTTTATTTCAGTTGAATCAAAGCTTAGTCTATTTTCTTATACGTTTACAATGTAAGAAATCGAAATCTAGAGTTGAAAAAAGTGTTTCTATAACCATTGTGTTAAAAAAAATTCAACAGCCTAACGTGTTGCCTATGTCACAACGTCAAAACGTAATAATCTGCTTTACTTTAGATTTTGAAAAATGCACAATTTAAAAGCATTATTGAAAGGGATTTTTAATATTTTTACACACAGTGATGGAAAATTTGTTATTAAGAAATAAATTTAAATGCAACACAAGTTGTAGTGGTATAATCTTGGTGGAACAGTCAACGCTTTTTCACGGTTTATAAACCAAGGATATACCATTAAAACTTGCGTAACTATTAAATGAATTTCCTAAATAAGTGGGACAAAAGTTGTTGATTTATGAGAAAATAAGTGTTTATAAAGATGCAATTACATGCAAACAGACAGGTAAATATTTCTGGTTGGTTGCAAATAAAACGTCAAAATCAGTATTTGAACTTCAAATGAATATTATATCATTTATTTGAATAATCTATAATTCATGATTAGTACTGAAATAGAAAATGTTATGAATACAATTTAAAGATGATGTATAAAAAGTTAACCATGTCAAAAATTCTAACTTATAAAAGATAAGTACTGTACTGAAAATTAATTAGTCATTCAGCAAAGGTTGCAATTGCAGGCATTGCATTGATTATACACATGTGTCAGGGTTGATTCGAAAGCTCGTACATGTACATATTTATTTTTAAATGTAGCCTTTTTTATTGACACTCAACTGGTAGACATTGTTGTTACATTCATTGATACTGTGGTGTCATTTGCTAATTTAAAAGCATCAGGAAGCGTATGGAAACCAAAGATGGCCTCTCCCCATGTCTCTGTCCCTATGACCAATACCAAAACAGCTAATATATTCAATGGAAATCCAGCTACTACCTACAATAATTCATAGAGTCATTCAGTTGAGGAGTTATATATGTTTTATCGATAATATACAATTATAGACTCTTTGTGTGTTGAGTATGGTTTGTTATTCACCAGAAAAGTATCAATATTGACCGAGACGAAAAAAGTCCATAATTGTTGTATTATATAGCCTGAATAGGAATAAATAAGACTTGAAGACTGATGACACCATTTTCATTTGCGAACTTCCGTTGTTGAATTTTTTTTTAAAATCTACATATCTATTTTCGTATAAACCTTAATTTGATGGATGAAAAGTGATATTTATATAATCTCTAAAATTAACGTCCAATGCTTACCATGTCTAGAGCTCTGATAAAACCATAAGAAAAGACAACTGCGTTAGGCGGGGTGGCGACAGGTAGCATAAAAGCAAATGATGTAGCAATGGCCGTAGGAAACATGAAGTATAGTGGGTTGACTTGAAGAGTTATTGCCTGAATATTAAGAGGAAAACAAAAATAAATATATTTTAATAACGCCCGATTTGAATCTTAATGGTTACTTCAGAATTTTGACAGTGTTTATAATATGTCTTTGTTTTGAATCTAGAATAATTTTCCTTTCAAAATTGACGAATCAAGCTACATGCATACGCAAAGTAATATTTACCAGTTCTTTCATTATAGGCATCATCAATGTACAAATAGCAATGTTACTTGTTACTTCTGTTGCCGCTGCAACCATTAAGCACAGAACGAGATTCATTACCCAAGGCTCAAAGTCTTTAAACACGGACAATTGTTCTCCAATCAGTTTTGACAATCCAGATACCTATATCATTTAGAGAAAGAATGTTCAGTATGATATTACATTTAATTCAGGGAAAGGACAGGTGATATTTCTGGAAAATAAAATATTTTTGGAGCTATTTTGGTTCTAATGAAAATTAAATATCAAATTTCTAAAAAAGGAAATCGATGGATACCTGTTATAAAAGGAAAGTAGCGTTTATGATTTTCTTTTGGGAATTTAAGCCACAAATACGTATCCCACAAAATTTATGATAGAAGGTGTATAATGGAACATTGGAATAAAGAATCTGTGAAAATCTCACTGTTAAAAGAGAATAGTAGCGAATAAATAATTGCTTCCTCCATGTGTTTCATGTATAAAGAAGGAGGTAAGAAAATACCTAAGGACACCCCTATCGCCAATTACCCTCCCCTTTTTACGTAGTGGTATGACAGATTAGCTTCAAAAACATTCTTAAGTTTCTTTTAATATTACCTTGCTTCCTTTAGCAATAGCAAAACCTCCTCCAAGCAATAAAACTACACCCCAGGGTAAATTCTTTTCAGCTGCTTTCCATGGAAGTAGAGGTGGTACTGGTTTCTCTTTTTCTGCAAGTACAATTATATGTTTAGCTAACGTTATATGTTAATATGCAAATTTCAGTCGGTCAAAAAAAAACACAAGGAGTTCATATAGAGTTTTAATCACATCCTTGAATTTTTTATATTGCTCTACAGCATATTTCAAAAATGCCAAAATACTTGACAGGTTTATTCATTACGTTTCTCTCCTTTATTAAATGGAGTAAATTAATGCCAAAAAAATTTCTTTAATTGTTTGCCTTACCTTTGAATTTGTGTGGCAAAACAGATGGAAAGAGACTCATTGCAACAAATATGGCTGGTGTGGAATCAGTCACTGTTCTAAAATTGAAGTAATCAAACACAAACTCTATATTGATCTTTTCTGCTAAGAATTAAATGGCATATAAATGAATTGTACTAAAATTATATCAATGGCTTAGTTTGATTACAAAACAGATAAAGACCATGCAAGAAAATGCAACGGCAAATTCAAATGTATACCTGTACGAATAATGAAAGTAACAATCACTTTTCAGGAAACAAATCTCCCCATCTTAGAACTCCACCTAATTTTCTGGTGACCCACAACAGTGCCAATACAATGAAGTGTACAATAACTGCTCCCTGTCCAAAGCTTCAATGAAAAAGAACACGATGAGCAAAATTATACAATTCTATCTATTACTTTAATAAAACTTAAACGTACGTTATTGGTCCAAGTTCTTCATACTGTTTCCTTATAACTTCCTTTACTCTTGAAACCTGTCCAGGGGATATTCGATTATAAGTTCTTGGAAAAGCATCTAATTTTAAAGCAAAATATAATTTAATTTGTTGACATAACTGGGACTTTTTTCAATTTTGTATACATTCCAGGTATATTAACAAAACAAACTTACTTGCAGCGTAAGAATATAATCTGCAGAAACACCCACACAAGAATAAAGAGGATGGCTGATATTGGTAAGCAGTACTGCATCTATGTTGCAAAAGAAACAGGAGATGTTGTATTTTTCTCTTCGAAGGCACTTCGAAAGATACGATGCCTGAACATCTTTATGTGAAAATACACAAGTACATATTAGAACGCTTTAGAACTCTTAGAAGAAGAGTTTTTATGATAATTTAAAATGAAAATTCATTACTGCCCTTATCAGCCAATTTACTTATTCCGTCTCAGAAAAAAACTCACTTTAAACTCCAATGGACCATACCTGCCAATGGGGCAATATATTTTATCTACATTATTGCTAATAACAAAATAAACATAACATAACCTAATAATATTTACAAGTCTTTTAAAAAGATATGATGTTCGATAAAAGCAGAGAGGATGAAAAATATTTTGTTAAAAGTCAAGTAATTGTGCTTACATATCAGAAGCTCCACACTTGGTCCTGTTCCAGTAGGGGTAGCCATCCCCCCACAATTTGCAGAATAAGCTATCCCAAGAGACAATGCTTTACACATACATGAATACTTTGCCTGTTCTCTCTTTTCGCTGCTTCAGGGATAAATACAAGTACTACAATATGTATATTTGTAAATAAATATAATGCGCAAGCTTCAGTTTCTCTAAAACTGAGCGTCGACACGTCAATATTGATTTTAGCAAGGGTCAATGTATATTTGCATGAACTCACGACTTGTGTCCTGTGTCTTCGTCCATGCTTTCAGAAAGATTTAAGGTATCTTTTTCGCCATTTTTTACTACAATTTTTAGTTCACCATCCCCATCTTTCTGATCAAATTCTGATTTTCATATATATAAAAAAACATTTTATCGAAACAAGCCACGACGATGCCCTTACTATGAGTATAATCAATTGAGTAGTTAGTATTTTCCAACTGACTGAAGTACATATGAACTAAAATAATTCAAAGGAACGGATCTTTTTTTTTTCTTATACAAAGAATGACATGAAATGTTCAAAAGGAAAAAAAACTAAAACCACATATCGATACCATTTGATAGTTACCAAAGGATATAATCGAGTTTATTCACAAATGGAAAATAATATGCGAAATGTTATCCAACCATTTAATTTGAAATGTACAGTTTATTATGAGTAGATATGACTATTATTATTATGTAACTCGGTACAGCATAAGGCCATTTTTGAAAAATATGTTTGGTAGCCCTATCCCTATCCAAAGCGACTGACTAAAATGGTCTGACTCATTTTCTTTTTTTTTACATTCCAGGACACGATATATTTTCTTTTTATTCTTCTTATCGCATCAAAAATGTGTTGAAATTTTCAAGAAAAAAGATTTTTGAATTATTCCTACCTACCTACCTACCTACCTATCTACCTATCCGGAATGTTTTGGGACACACAAAAATGATCGATACTAATTACATTTTCAGCAGTGATATACTGAAATTTATTTATTGAATAAAAATGATCAAAGTGTGAAAGGACATAATTATACCATTTTGATATTCTAAATAAATATTTTTAATAACAATAGTTTTAATTTTAAAAAGAACAAAAAATGATTAATAAAAGCAAGTCACTTTTAAGTGAAACGCCTGCCCATTCTTTCATCATCTATCGATGTATAGTGCCAAATTTGAACTGTTTAATTGGACTTTGTTATACCCCGGTAATTTAAAAAATGTTCATTACTGATTTATTTTAAATTGATGTATTATTTCAAATGATGGTTATTGCTAATCAAAAAGATATGAAGCAGTTTAAGCTACTCCTATAGGTTTACATATAAATAGTATATTTTGGAGACATATACCTCTTTAAATATTTGTATAACTTTGTCTGTCAAAGTTTTTATATTTGATTTCCTCAAAATTACATTTTGTAAGTCGCTCAAGCTGCGCAGTGGCAAGAGCGTCTGCACTAGAATCGCGAAGTAGCATGTAAGGAGTGGATCCTTACTTCGCGGGTTAGAATCCCACGGTGGGACTTGAAGAGTGGCCCTTCGAATGAGACCTGTGTCGCAGTGGATGTTCGCACGAAAAAAGATCCCTTTCTGCTCAATGACCATGAATGCCGAGTATAGGACAAAATTTGCAGCTCTCCACCAGTAAGTGGTTGCATCTCCATATAAGTGGGAAAATTCTCGAGAGGAACGTTAAACAACAGACAAACAAACAAAAAATTTCGTCAATTTCTTTGCTATTTAACTTATGAAAACAAGAGATGTCTGTAAAACACTTATGCCCCCCCCTAAATTGGATTTTTCAAAGTCCAAAAAGGCATGCATAACTCTGTCAAAAATGGCGCTATCGTACCCAAAACAGAACTTGACCTAGATATTTATCTGATAAATCTGTATACTAAATTTCATTTTAGTATGTGCAATGTCTGCAAAGAAAATGAACGGAAACTGCAATTAATTGGAATTTTTCTAAGTCCAAGGGGCATAAGTCTGTCAAAAATGGCGCGATCATACCAAAAACAGTATTTGTCCTAGATAATCATCTGATATACCTGTATACTAAATTTCATTTCAGTATGTGCAATGGTTATGAAGAAAATAAACGAAAACTAAGTGGAACGACAGACAGACAGACCGACCGACCCAATCGCATCATCTCGGGTCTTTCCGTCAGAGGTCGGAAAAACAACCTCGAATGGATGTTAAAAATTTATACATTTCCTGTTTAGTCAAATATAGGAGAGACGGAGTTAGAAGTCCCTTCTACAGTATATTTTAGGTAATATCATTATATTGAATTAAGTTAAACTTCATAATCCAAAGATAAAAGGTCTCCATGCATTTATTTCAAAGATTGTGAAAGAGGGTTGTCATGGCGTCTACCATATACATTCGAGGTCGTTTTCCGCTATAGTCGGAAAGGTCAGAGAAGTTGCGACCGACACACAGCAGCAAAGCAATATGCCCTCCCTTCTTCGAAGGGGGCATAAATATATGAATATCAATAAAACAAATGATAAACATGCATCAAATAATATTAGTATTTTAGAGATAAAGATACGAAAATAATGTTCTTTAACATCCCACTCGAGAATTTTTTTCGTTCATATGGAGACGTCAGCGTATGAAGGGCTTCAAAGAAATACGCACGCTATCTCTCGATTCCTGCCTACATTTTGGAACCATTTAATTCAATAGAAATAGCAATTTGGCCATAAAATCTTTGTTTAATACAAAGAACAGTTCAATGGTAATTGATAAATTGTCTTAATACCAGCGCTTAACGGTAAATTATTCATAATTCCAGCTCTTGAAAAAAGGGGGGTATACGATATTTTCCATTGAAATCGGAGTTTCAAGCATCACCATATTTAGAAATAGTCTTGGATATGATTAAATGTTCTCTATATCTTTTCTTATGTCTTAGACAAATAAATAAAACATAAATATACCAATAAAATATAATGTTTAAGTTGTAAATTGCTTTGAAATTGATGGAAAATAAGCAATCATTTTTATCGTTTTTTGTCAATAAACATGTTTCCCCCCCGTGTCACACAAAAAGCTTTGGTATGAATTTGTGAAATAACATTCCATCTTACCTGTAAGAAGGAATTTTTGTGACACGGGGGAGGGAAAGATGTTTTTAAAATATTTTCCGTTTTCCGTTGACTTCTGTAGTGAAAAACAAAAGTTTTACCAAAATTTTAAAGTTATCTCTCTTTGCTTTCCCAAATAAGTATTGTTTTATGAAAATCCGTATAATTATCTACAAAATATATCAAAATTTCATCGAATATGTTAACTTTTGAAAATTGACTTAGAGAACAATACTATCGTTCGCAGTTATTTAGACCTTTACTCGGCACTCAGGGCCATTGAGCAGTTAGGGTTCTTTATCGTGCCAGCGCCTACCGTGAGACGGGACCTACGTTTTGATCTTCATATCCGAAAGACCCATGACTTTCACTTCTAATGCCGAGCGTTTAGTAAAGGAACAGTCTCTACCTATGTTTACATCATTGGTTTGACGCGGCGCCGCGAACGAGAATCAAACCCTGGCGGAATCGATCACGAAGCGAACGCTCTACCACTGGGCTACGTGACCGGTTTTAAAGCTGAAGATAACGAACCGTGATTAATCTAAGAAAAAAAATCTACAAATAATGCAAATATGAAAGGAAGACATAAAAAATTAAAGACCCTGGAATCTACAAAGGTGCGATCAGGTGCCTACGAAAAGTAAGTATCCCCTCTTGACAAGTCACACCTGTCAAACAGCGTCACGGCGTAGTGGACAACGGACGTGTTTTCGCTGTCCTCCGATCGACTTGACATTTTTCGCTAAAGAAGCGTTTATTTTCTTTCTACGACTGTTTGGAAAGAAATATATTGTGTGTATAGTGTATATAAAGTGTGATTCTTTGTGCATTTACTGCATGTTTGGGATTTAAAATACTCTGAGAGAGCGAATATACCTGGTGTTTACCTGGTGAGTACCTACTCAGGTGTGATATTGACTCACGAGCAGAATTCTATTTACACTTTGTATGCATGTGTTATAACTCAACACATTCTATATCGAATATTTGAAAAATGGATCAAATGCTGAAACCAGTATACTTGAAGAACAACGAGCTTCTATCTGAAAGCGATGATGAACGAATCACAAATTTTGAGATGCTTCAAGCTGTTACTTCGTGCGTCGGTGATGCGGTGAAATGCATCCAATTAGACCGCGATTTGTGGCGAATATATCTGACCAATGCCCACAGCAGAAGTAAAATTCTACTGGAAGGTTTCGATTTTAAAAATCAGCACATATCTCCGTACGACACAAATCCATACTCCGCCGGCCCGGAAGGTCCAAGAGATCAAGCTTTAAAAGTAACAATATGCGGCGTTCCCCTATCCGTGGACGACTCAGCGATACACGAGATGTTAACTAAACTAGGGGTTTCTCCGAAAAGCGATCTTAAGTATGAAAAGATCCGTAACCCGACCAACAACAAAATGACCAACGTCCTGAATGGGAACCGGTTCATCTACATCGATCCTCCATCAAAGGGACCACTTCCCCGATTCTCTTATTGCGCGGGCCTAAAATGCAAAATATTTCATAGAGGCCAAAATGTTGACAAACCCGCGGTGACATGTACCAAATGCTGGGAAGCTGGGCACTCAGCGCGCAACTGCACAAACGACCGCAGATGTGCCGCTTGCAAAAACACCGAGCATGACCCAGGAGATGAGTGTTGTCCCGAGTATGTTACTGGCAACCCCAAAAATGTGGAAACATTCAGCGGCGAAAAGAACATCCTATCCAACTTCTATTCCTGTAAATTAGACATCTATGGCGAATCCTTCACATCTGCAGAACAAGCCTTCCAACTCACAAAGGCCATTCGTGCCGGCAATCTGATCGCTGCAGAAAAAATCCGGGAAGCTAAAACCGCTCTGGATTGTAAATTCATTGGCAAATCCGTTTCCGAGTCACCACAGTGGCGACAAGATGCTGAATCAGTGATGGAGGAAATCATCGGTGCCAAGGTAGCCCAGTTAAAGGATATGAAGGATCTCCTTATATCATCAAAACCAAATGTCATCTTTGCTCATTCGGTTTACGACCGCTACTGGGGAACCGGGTTAGACGCGGAGAAAACCCTGTGCACAAACCCAGATGCCTGGCCTGGTAAAAATGTGATGGGCAAAATCATTCAGCGAATTGCAGATAAATGCAGACACAGACCACGCGCGGCGTCCCAACCAAGGCCCCAGCGCAAGGCCAAGCAGCAAGGAATTGACAGCTACTTAGGGTAAAATGTTTACTGTAAAATTTAGACACTCTCTATTTCCTTTTTTTCCCTCTCACTTTGTAAAGCAATATTTTTCCTTTTGTCACAATGTCTACCTTAAAATGTCTGTCGTTAAACTGTAGGGGGTTGAATGATTATAACAAAAGATGTATTTTGTATGAGTGGTTAAAAAACGTTGACTGCGACATAGCATTTTTGCAAGAAACTCATTTTGTATCAGAAAAGGAGACGCAGTACAATGCAAGGTGGCTAGGGTCTTCTTATCATTGTTTTTCTAATTCCCCCCACAGTAGGGGCGTTACAATATTGTTTAAAAAAGAATTCTCATTTAAGTTTATAAATCAACACAGATCTAATGACGGTCGCATCATATTGTTAAATATTGAACACGATAACAAAAATATAACCCTTATCAATATATATGCGCCAAACACTGAAAATTTAAGATCTGATTTTTTCAAAAAGGTTTCTAAATGGATATCGCAATATAGTTTAAATGAAGAAAACGTAATTTTTGTTGGCGATCTCAATTGTGATTCAAACAACAAGAGAGACAAAAGCGCAAAAATATTGCAAGATACAATTTCTAAGTTTTCATTTCTTGATCTCTGGTTAAATTTAAATCACCAGAAAAACGGTAATACTTGGTGTGACGGGCAAAACGTACCTAAAAGTAGAATTGATTACGTATTTTTCACTGACAACTTCTGCCACAAACCTTTAAATTTCTTTCTACGAAAACCGCCAAATGTTTCTAAGTCAAGATTAAGCGATCATCTTGCTCTCGTTTTTAAATGTGAAATTTCTGGAAATACACGCGGAAAAGGTTATTGGAAGTTAAACACATCGAACTTAAAAGAATCGGCGTATTGTGATTTAATCAACAATTTTTTCGCTGACCTACCCGAAGAAATTAGAAATAACAGCAATTGTAAAACTAAATGGGAACTAATTAAGTTTAAAATCAAGAAACTTAGTGTTGACTACTGTAAAAACAGAAACAAAACTCAAAGGGAAAAAATACAAAAGATCGAAAACGAAATTGAACAAATGGAAAATAAGCACTTTACAGAAATAGATATGATACGAAAAAAAGATCTTGAAAATCAACTTGATAATTATTATGAAAACAAGGCAAAAGGAGCACAAATTCGATTAAGAGCAAGATGGATAGATGAGGGTGAAAAGAATACAGCATACTTTTTAAGGCTCGAAAATAAACATCAATCACATAACGTTATAAACAGAATCAGAGTCAATGAAAAAATCCTTACCAAGACCGACGATATACTTAATCAACTATGTTTATTTTATGAAAACTTGTATTCATCTCAGAAAATTACAGTTGAAAGAATAAATAATTACCTACGCGATATTGAAATGCTAACTAAGCTTACTGATGACGAGAAAGATTTCTTTGACAAATTTCCTACATTAAAAGAATGTTCCGAGGCAGTATTTGAAATGAACAACAAATCCCCTGGACTCGACGGCTTACCGGTTGAGTTTTACAAAATGTTTTGGAAACATTTAAAACAATACATGTATGATGCGCTCATTAAATCTTACGAAGAACAAGAATTAACAAATACACAAAAATGTTCCGTTTTGTCTTTAATTCACAAGAAAGGTGATCTTGATAAACCTCAAAATTACCGTCCCATAAGTTTAACAAATTGCGATTACAAAATTATAGCCTGCGTCTTCTCTCGGCGTTTAAAAAAATTTATAAATAAATTAATTAACCCGGATCAGTCTGGGTATATAAAAGGACGATATATAGGTAGTAATGCAAGACTTATTCTAGATATCTTTGAATACTGGGAAAGAAACAATGAATCGGGTATACTGTTATTTGCTGACTTTCAGAAAGCGTTTGACTCAGTTGAGTGGGAATTTCTGATTCAATCAATGAAGAAGTTTAACTTCGGTGACAACTTTGTCAGATGGATCAAAGTCTTATATACAAACCCTTACTTTCACATAAAAAATAATGGCTGGATTTCTAGAAAATGTCAGATGAATAGAGGTATCAGACAGGGGTGTCCTGTCTCAGCTATATTATTTCTGTTCGTAATGGAAATCTTATCTACAAAGGTAAATAAATCAGATAATGTTCAAGGTTTTAAAATATGTAATACGCAAAAGGAAATAAAATGCATACGGCATGCGGATGATAGTACTTTTCCAGTCAAAGATGAAGAATCTCTTAAACATGTAATTAAAATCATTGAAGATTTCGGGTCGATTTCCGGCACAAAGTTGAACTTATCAAAAACAGAATGTATTCTATTGGGAGATCTTAAAGAAGACATGGAAGGGGAGACATCTCTACATGGTGTCAGAATTAACTCTAAAACAATAAAATGCCTCGGCATATACATCGGGCACGACGAAGCAGAAAGAAATGAGAAAACCTGGCTATGCAAATTAAGAGAATTTGAAAAAATACTTGACTCTTGACGAAGCAGAAAATTAACTATTTTTGGAAAATGTCAGATTATAAATTCTCTATTAATTTCAAAAATATTATACACTGCTTCCATATTAGAGAATCCAGAGCAATCTTTCATCAAAGGTCTGAACAAAATAATATTCTCCTTCATTTGGGGCAACCGTGAAAGAATAAAACGCAAAACCTTAATAAGAAGCATAAACGAAGGCGGAATCGGTATCACTGACTTTGAGTCTAAAGTCAAAGCTATTAAAGCCTCATGGGTTACAAAGATTACAAAAGATAAAAGCAGTCTACGCTCTCTCGTAAATGCTGTTTTATACAAAAATAATATAGATTTTGCGTTTTTAACAAATTCAAGTGTAACAAATTACAATGATTTCATACTAAACTCCCTTCCTGAGTTTTATAAAGAGGTTGTCTTGGCTTTTAATGAATGTAAGGATAATACTTTTACAAATCTTGCAAATCAGAATATTTGGCTTAATAAAAACATTTGCTTTAAAGGTAAACCACTATTCTTTCCGAATTGGACCAAAGGGGGTCTTTTGTTAGTAAAAGACCTCTTTAATGACAATGGTTTCAAAACTGTAAATGAAATTAAAGAAAAATTAGCATCCACTAATAATTTCCTTTGCGAATATCTAATGGTAAAGACCGCCTTAAAGAAACACTATTCACGCATAAACATGCAAGCTATAAACTTCGTAAACACAAACGCTAATCAACAATTCTATTTTGACGGAAAATTTGAAGATATTTCTAATAAAAAATCTTGTTTTTTCTACAACATTTTAATAAAAAAGAAATCGCATAAGCCAATCATGGAAAATATCTGGTGTAGAGAATTCCAAATAGATAAGAGTCATTTCGATACTATATATAAAAGTAAAGTTCGCTCATTATTTGATAAATCTGTATCAGAATTTAGTTATAAGCTACTACATAATCTGTTGACTACAAATCTATCCGTTAGTAAGTGGGATAAAAACAACAGTGGCAACTGTGATTTCTGCGATACACAAGAAAATATCAAACATTTGATTTTCGAATGTGACTTGATAAAGCCAATCTGGAGTAAAATTTCTCAACTTATAAAGATAGATATAACATGGAAAATGATTGTTATAGGCTTTATTATTTTCAACAACAAATACACTCTTATTTTAGATAATACATTGTCATTCTTGGCGTGAAAGATTTACAAATATAAAATGAAATGTAGAATTGTTAAAGACCAGGTTACATATGAAGGAGTGTGTCGCTTTTTAAAAAGCGCGCTGATGCAATTGTATTTTACTATTAAAAAGACAAAATGTATAAATTCAGATTTTAAAATTCTCGAACTGTTGTCACAAAACTTATAATAATATGTATATTAATTGTATCAATTTTATATGTACTAGAGGGTGAGCTGGCCCTCTGCATGTACATCCATGTGGCAGGACAAAATGGACTGTGAAGGTGAACTGTAAAAGGAAGTCCTGCCGCATGATATTACTGTCAACTATTCTGTTTGTAAAATTTATGTATATTCTACTATAACCTTATATTGGGTTTTATTAACATGATGTCACTGCTGCATGTTTTTGAAGCAGCTAATTATCGTCTATTTAATTGTATAATCATGATGTCATTGTTACCAACTATATTTATAATAGAGCTACTTTTTACTAAAAACATACACTATATTATATAAGTTTATGCTTGATATATTTACTTAACAAAATTACTCTTGATTTACCTATTATACATGTATAAATTTTGTTACCGATCCAGGGAGCCCCTGGCACCCCTGGTGAGGTATATGATGAGGGCCTCTGCGGAGGTGATGCCTCAAATATGAAACTATGTATGTATTTGAAATAAAATCTTTTATTCAAAAAAAAAAAAAAAAAAAAAAAAAAAAAAGTCACACCTGTCGCGAGTCCTACATACTGTGCAAGTACATGTAGATGTAAACACCGTATACTGGTGATACATGTAGTTTAATATTACTATATAAATTACTATATAAATAAAGAAAATTGACGTTAGAAAAATTGAAAACAACTCGTTTGTCATACAATTTAGGTGTTAAATGAACCTTATCGTCTTTAGTCACTATTTGTAAAACACATCGAGACGTCGCCAAGGCAAAGCTGCAAAAGAGGGCTGCAAGTAAATACCTGCAATTACTACTTACGGATCTTGAGCAGTGGGGAATTATTTTCATGCAAGCAGAGATCTACTAAACCGGTCTTCAGGTCGAACAGTGGATTTATACAAGCGACGATAGCATAAACTTCTTAAGCCAAGACTCTAAAGCAAACGATCTAACCAATGTGCCAATGGGGCGACTATAGGGCTTTTAAGGTATCACACCGGTAATTGTTTTCACTATATAATTCTATATAGAATAAAAAATCGTTAAAAATCGGGTATTTGTTTACATGAAAAAATATTTAGCAGGAGGTGTTAAACATTACCTGTCACATTAGCTGACACCAAAAAACAGGGTACCCACACGGCATTTTCGGAGTTTTTCCATCTGCAAACACGGCTACCCTCAAATCCACGTGTTTTCACTTTGTTTATAAACACCTCGAGTGCACTACAGGAAGTAGCCTCCTTTGCCATGAAAAAAATAGTTCCTGTCAAAAACCTTTATTTATTCACAAACTACATAAAATTTACTAGGCACAGGTACCAAAGTTGTAAAAATGGCATGGAAGAAAATAGAAAAACGTCTCAAAAGGAAAGGAAATCAATTTTATATATATGGACCTACATTTGACTAAGTTCATTTTGATTGGTCAATTACCGGTGTGATACCTTGAAGGACCTTTGAAGGCGTTCGATTTTTTCCGTTTTTGCACCTGAGATTCATTAAATAATTGTCCCCAACATCCTTAAGTCTGGTGATCTAAATCCCCTTATTTCTGAAGATATGAAGCATTTATCTCCCTTACTCCAGAGCAGTCAAGAATAACACACAGAGCACTCTAGAAGCAGTTTTGTGTGCATCATTTGAAGCAGAATTTCATCATTAAAAGAATAAGCTTGGCAACCAATTTTTTATCTGTGGAGAGTATATGCTTTGTTCTTCACCACAAACAGAAAAGAGTTTACAAGTCTAAGACCATTATGTAATTATTACATAACAAAGTTGCATTTTCCCCTTCAAAGAATGAACAAAAATAAAGAAATTGTTAAATACTGGGTTGATAATGAAAACTGTATCTGGTCAATTTATGCTCCAAATAAAGCCTAGGTATTTGTCTACAAGCTGCTGTGCAGAAGTTTATCTAAATGCTGTGTTGTAACTCAGGGCAGTCAAAATCATATCAGCATCTAGGGAGATTCTTCACAGCTCCCACACTCCATTAAACTGGCTTTGATGATAAGAAACTGGAGACAACAATTCAGATGTAATTTCTCGTTGTGATTTATGTAACTGATTTTCTCTTAAGACACAAATTAGCCATGAAATTTCAATTTAACATGCATAATTTCTCTTTTCATGGATTTACTCAGGAATTCCAAAGATGTTTAATGATTTTCCATGATTTATGCAAGATTATATCTTTTTGTTTCAACAAATTTACATAAAAAATAAACAGTTAAATTTTAAAATATAAATATTAAACATTTTTATGAGTTTGAACACTTTTCTATGTGACAAAATGCATCACAGAGACCAGATTCAGGACATCCTCCATGATTCTTTGAGGTGGGTGGATGTACAAAAACTGCTGATAAAATTTATAGGAAGTGATCTGAGAAGAAAGGTGCACCTTATTAGCTGAATTATAGTTATTCTGATATTTTAATTATATAAATATGCCAAATTTCTTCATCAGTTAAATTTGGAATTTATTAATATTTCAGTACAATGATATACTTAGTAGATCATGCTCATATAAGCCTCACTGAGTGAGACTTAATTCAAAAGTGACAGTCAACACCTACATATGAATGAAAAAATAACAAAAAACAGTCTCCGACAAACTGAAAAAACATGAATGTCAGCTGCGAAAGCATGAATAAAAACCTGAGAACCACAAGAGGCATGCCATGGTGCTAAGTGACATTCTGCACTACATGTATGATGCATGGTTAGAACTCAGAATAAGTATTATCATGCAGACCCTGACAGTATTTCAGGATTTTTTGGTCATAACCTTCCTTACTGTGAAAAATTCTTAATGAATTTTACTTATGTAGCTTATGTATTAGGTTTATTAGACAGATCTGACTCATTTCATTATTTCTATTCTTCCAATGCAGTAATATATGTATCACTAGACGTGTGAATAAATTAAAATAAATCATGTGTCTGTAGAAATTATCATTCTGTGAGAACATATTTTACTTATTTACATTTTATCGCAGTTGTCGCTTGTGCTGAAAATTCATTCGCAAACCTAGAATTAGTCTATTCTTGAAAAATCAGCTTTAACACCCCTTCCTGATAAGTCTGTAGACACTATAATTGACTGCGGTCAGCTGGTGCAAATAATGTTAAGTCATTTAAAATGAAAAAACAATATTCTCTGACTTCTTTCCACATTTTAGATGCATAAATGCTACCTTTTTAGTCATATTTCAAAGTTTTGAGTGTAAAAAATAACCTATTGTTAATTTTTACACAGAAATCTGTGAAAAAAAAATGTAAATTCTAATTCTAATTTTACAATTGTGTGTTTTCAAACAAAAAGTTAATAAAATCACATATTTTGTTGAAATATGCCTTTTAAAAATGAAAAATGTCTTTAATAAGGATTAAAATGATTTTTCCTAATCACCTTCAAGGTATCACACCGGTAATTGTTTTCACTATATAATTCTATATAGAATAAAAAATCGTTAAAAATCGGGTATTTGTTTACATGAAAAAATATTTAGCAGGAGGTGTTAAACATTACCTGTCACATTAGCTGACACCAAAAAACAGGGTACCCACACGGCATTTTCGGAGTTTTTCCATCTGCAAACACGGCTACCCTCAAATCCACGTGTTTTCACTTTGTTTATAAACACCTCGAGTGCACTACAGGAAGTAGCCTCCTATGCCACGAAAAAAATAGTTCCTGTCAAAAACCTATATTTATTCACAAACTACATAAAATTTACTAGGCACAGGTACCAAAGTTGTAAAAATGGCATGGAAGAAAATAGAAAAACGTCTCAAAAGGAAAGGAAATCAATTTTATATATATGGACCTACATTTGACTAAGTTCATTTTGATTAGTCAATTACCGGTGTGATATCTTGAAGCGTAGCGCTGACTTCTACAGTCGTCAGCTTACTTTTACATTAGAACAATGTATAGAAGCTCTTTTGCGATAAAATATTAAGCTCAACATTTGATTCAACAAAAATAACGTGTTATTTTAAAGCATAAATCATAATGCAGGTTTAAATGTCAAGTAAACCGTCAGCTGTGAAAGTCAGACTGAGTGCTTCTCGTTAAGGAGGCTAGGGGGTCAACAAATTATTTTTTTTATTAACCACCAGATATAACTTAAATTTTGGGATATGATATCTTAAGCTGTCAACTATCATATGGCAAAGAAAAATTTCATAAATTTTAGTTTTAAAATTTGATCATTTTGCTATATCTTTATATGGAGCATTTCTTCTAAAGGAGATCAAAATAGTCTAAAAATGGCCACAACCACCCAGCCCCTTTAAAGTCCATAAGCCGGTGAGGAAGTGTTGCAGATGCCTTCCTTATTCTAGTGAACGGCCTATTGGTCTACATTGTAAGGGTCTGTGAACCCTGTAAGAACATAGGGCTTGTAAGGATACTTCAGCGAAGGGAAGGGGATTTTCATGCTTTTTTTATCTTGGATATGATTTTCTTTCTAATTATTGAAATGTAGCTACATTTAATTGTTGCAAAATCTGATATAATTAGACTTGGTGATCATTTACTTTTTCCCTTAGGTACTTACATGCTTGTTTATCACAGAAGCCCCAGTTTTCAAAGTTGACACTTAGAAAATTTTAAAACATAAGCAATACGCAATAAGGTAAAAAGAAGAATTTAATGGCTTTAGCGATTTATTGACTACCGCAAGGGTAAGTTTGACAATCATGAATATAATGATTTTTATTATTATACTATTATAAGAAAGAAGGTAAACTTCTTTTTGGCGAAAAGTTAGAATTCAAATCAAAAGAGTAATATTTTTTCAACTTGTCCTTTACCAAATGAAGCAAACGATAAACCCTCTCCATAATATGCAATTCTTAATTTGAATTTCAATATGGTAGCACAAAAATAGCATACCATAAATTATTTTCGTTAAAGTAATAAGATAATTGTTATGTCGCTATATTTTTCTTTATGTTTGTTTTATTACTTAGAACAGACAACACACATAAATTCTTTTCCATTAACATAAGGTGGACATTTCAGAACATCGCATGCAGCCCCAACATGAAAAAGCATGTTGTAAGTTTTAGGAAACCTGGGACTGGGTAGTTTGTCTGCGTGTTTGTCTACACAAACATATGATGTACCAGCCATAAGGTATCCTTGGTACTCCAGTCGCCAACCTTTATAACAAGTCTTCCTTGCTGTAAATAATAGGCACAAAATAAACACGCATTCTGAAAGTATTGCGTTAGCAATACTAGCCCCTACCGGCAAGTGTCATCTAGACCCCATTAATTTTTTTTAAAAAAACTGTCATTTTACTAAATAACAATTGCGGTGGAACAAAATATTACCTTGATCTATACCTCATCAAGATACATTCACATACCAAAAATCAGCTCTTTATCTACAAGCGTTTAATAACATGCGGAAAAACCATTAGAAATTAAAAAGGCCGTTATTCAAAAAAAAAAATCATTGAAGCGGAACGAGATTCAAAATTGATCTGTAGCTTATCAAGGAACAATTACATACCAAAAAAATCAACTCCATATCTGCAAGTGTTAAGAAAAAAGTGCGGAAAACCAAGTGGGACAGACGGACATACGGACGGATGGATGCAGAGGAAACCTAGGGTCCCCTCCCGTTTCACCAATAGATGACTTATAGCCACCAAATTAATTAAAACTAACCTTTTGAGGTTGTGCATGCCTTAATCCTCAAAAAAAAAAAATCCACAAAAAGACAAAATTCAACTCATTTTTTGACGTCTTTTTCTCGCTTCATATTTACCATGTTGACATTGGAATTTGAATGCAGTGATTTAAAGTTATCTCCCGTTTCTTTTCTCTGCTATACATCGCCAATACACAGAACGCATTCTGTCATCGAACCGCGGGTCCATAGGATATATATATATATATATATAATTTTAACGATAACACTTTCATATTATTTTGTCGCAATAAAGCTACCCAGCAAGTTTCAAACAAATAATTTTTAATCCCCTACCGGTGACTATAGATTTCCTCTGGGTCCGTCCGTCTGTCTGTCCTATGTCTGTCTATCAGTCTGTCCTACTTGGTTTTCCGCACTTTTTAGGTCACCTGAGTAAAGTCAGGTGACCAATTGCCAGTGGCGTAGCTACCATGTATGCTTGTATGCTCGAGCATGCACATCATTTTGCAAAAAAATATTAACTAAATAAATAAAAATGAGGCATGAAGAAATTGATAAACGTATAAGTACATGTATGTTAACGATGAAATAAGAAACCAACCACTGTATGTGATTGATACACATGAAAATTTTCTTTACATGTTTTATTTGTACATGTATGAGTAAAAAATTGTTAAGGCGGGTAACCTAAAAATGTTTACTAATTTTTAAGGTATTTTCCGCCCACATGTGATGGCATAGGTTTTTGGAAAAAAAGCTTTATCTAGTAGAAATATTTTTTAAAAGATTGCATTTCTACGGGTGTAATGAATATTTTAACCATGCAGCCAGATTTAACATAATTTTTATTATACTTCTACTAATTAATCTAAACGGTTTTTAATGAAAATAAATGCAGTTTTTCTACATTGAACCCATAAAATTATGAATGTGGATAAACCTTAATCATCTAATTTGCCAACTCAAATTAAATTTTAGGGTTTAATAGACCAAATGATTTAATATATCATGTAAATCTAATTAGATTCTTCTGGGCAACTTCTTTTTTCATTATTATTTACCTTTGGTGGCCTATAGCTATCGGCTTGAATTTGTCCACTAGCTGAAAAAATAACCCTAATTTTTTTTCCCTGACTTTTCTAATAATTTTTGAAAAAAAAAAATTCCAAAACTTTTTATACTTGCCAAAAAATCACCAATTTAGTTAATAGATGCTAATAAACTACGATAGCCCGTATTGCTTCAACGTTAAGATTTAAGGTTTTTAAAAAAAAACCGTCTCTCTTCTATTAAAATAATCTCAGTGAGATCAGTAGAGACTAAAAAAAATTGGTCTGGTTACGGAACGCCGTCACTGCCTTATAGCAGAACACTATAATTCCATTGCATCAACCTTCCATTACATTATGTCAACTCTTTTTGACATTTACTCACTCAAGACATGCATTTTCTTAACTTTATTTTATGATTTTATGAGTGTTTAAATCGTCAGAATCCAGGGCGGCCCCCAGACCCCTTGCCAATTTTAGCATGCACTTCATTATGAGCCTAGCTACGTCGCTGATTGCTATCCGTTTTCAATCGGCCGTCGTGCGTCGTGCGGTAACATTTGAACATTTTCAGCTTCTTTTCTGAAACCACTGAACCAATTACAACCAAATTTAAGATATAGCATCAACTGGTTAAGGGGAACAAAAGTTGTGAATTTCATGGTCCCTGTCCCCCTACGGCCTGGGGGTGGGTCCAAAACCACTAAAATTAGTGCAATCTTTAAAATCTTCTTTTCACTTCTGGACATCAAGCAGTCAAACTGTTGGTATGATCGAATCAGCATTGAATCCTCTTCCAAAATTGTGAATTTCATAGCCCCAGGGTCAAGGGTTCTAGTGCTAGGGCGGAGCTTTATAGATTACATAGTGAAAATGTATTATTTCTTTGAAATTCTTCTTTTCTGGGCATTAAAAAAACTAACCAAGTGCAAAGCTAAGTTGAAAATGGCTGCCTCTTCAAAAATTATGAATTTCATGGCCCCAGGGTCAGGAGTTCTAGTGCTATGACGGGGCTATAAAGATTATATAGTGACAATGCATAATTTCTTTGAAATTCTTCTCCTCTGTTCATGGGCAATAAATAAACTAACCAAATGCAAAGTTATGTTGAATAAGGCTGCCTCTTCCGAATTTGTGGATCGCATGGCCCCAGGGTCAGGGGTTCTAGTGGCAGGGTGGAGCTATATAGATTATATAGTGAAAATGCATAAATTCTTTGAAATTCTTCTCTGTTCATGGGCATGAAATAAACTAACCAAGTGCATAGTTATGTTGAATAAGGCTGCCTCTTCATGACCCCTGGATTTGGGGTTCTGGAGTTAGGTTGGGGTTCTGTTGATTATATAGTGAAAATGCATGAATTCTTTAAAAAATCGTCTTTTCTGCACCTGTTTATTAAACCAATGAACTTTGTACATAGTTATGAGAAGGAAGGATGCCTCTTTGGGATTTGTGAATTTCAGGGCCCCTGGGTCAGGGCTTATTGTGTTAGAGTGGGGCTCTAATGTTTACATGTATATAGTGAAAATGCATGAATTGTTTGAAAATCTTTTCCTTTGCTCCCGGGTATTATGCCAATGATCTTAATACATATTTATGACTAGGAAAGCTGCCTCTTCCAAAATGGTTAATTTCCGGGCCTCTGGGATAGAGGTTCTTGGGGGGGGTTTACATATAGCTTGAAAAAAATTTAATGCTTTTAAATGTGCACTTTAGTATTGCTCAAAAACATGATGAAATAAATTTATAAAATTTTCAAAATTTTGAATGATGTGGCCCCAGGGTCAGTGGTTCCTGTGGGATGGGGTGCACAACTGATAAAGTGGAAATGCATTTTCTTTTTGTTACTATGATCTACCTGTGGGTATTAGGTAACCAAAGTAAGCATGCTAAGTGTATAGTTATGATAAGCAAATGTGCCTCTTTCAAAATTGTGAATTTCATGGCCTCTAGTTTAAAACACGAATCAAATTCAATTGTTGGAAAGTTGTCACATGATACTTAGGTGACCTATAAGGCCCTTGGGCCTCTTGTTTCTAAACGCTGGCAGATATTGTGCTGATTTTTGGTATGTGATTGTATTTTGATGAGTTACAGATCAAGTTGTAGTGCCGTTACGCTTCATAGCTTTTTGACGGATTTATGGCATAATTTTTTTCCCTTAATGGTTTAAGATCGGGTTCGTGTTGCGCTAAATTCCGAAGGTCATTATGGAAAATTTGAAGCGAGAAAAAGATGTTCAAAAGTTGAATTTTTTGATTTGGATTATTTTTTTAGGTTAAAAGCATGCACAACCTTAAAATTTTAACATCAAGCAGTTTTACCTTGTTCATAACTTTGGCATATTATAAAATGACATCGTAAAGAAAAAGGGGGAGCCAGTAAGTACATGTATTGCTTATGCAATACTCTTAGAATGCTTGTTTGTAACATGACAATGACGTTTGGATCATTCATTTGGTACAGCACCTACCCGATCTTAAACCATATTGTAAAAAATTTAAAATGCCAGAATTCCGTCAAAAATCAATGAAGCTAAACGACATTCAAACTTGATCTGATCAATATACACTAATGTACTAAAAATCAGCTCAATATCTGAATTTTGCAAGTGTTAGCGTCTGTCAAATGGCGAATAGATTCTCATTGGTTAAGAAATTAATAACATCAAGAACTTTGAATTGTTGTTGATACGATGAGATGACTTAAGCATCACCTTTTTGCCGTACGAGACACTGTTATTAGATATTTGCTACACTCGTTGACAGGTTGAGATTTGCCTGAATTTCTATCCCATGTATAATTCAACAGTGAATGCAAGCTGTGTAAATTTCGAATGCAATTATGTAATGTCGAGAATACCACGCCTTGCTGAAAGTCCAACGATAACAGAAAATTCTACTAATTCCTCACAAAGTAAATATCTCATACCAGCATCATATTTCATATTCTTGCTTTCGGCCCTATGACTGATATTGTTGTCTTGAGCTGATACAGGATGACATAATTACAGAAAAGGATACAGTTTATGTATAAATTTTCGTGAGGATAAAATTACGTTGATTTGTATGGAATCCGGAAAAGACCAGACAGTTCACTAACCACATCATCGAGATTTGGGTTCATAATGCGACGACACGATAATGCGATGACGATGAAGGGATGGTGCGATAGTGTGATGACGATGAAGCTATGGTGCGATAATGCGATGACGATGGTGCGATAGCATGAAGGAGCGATAGCGAAGACACGATGACGATGGCACGATGACAATACTTACTACTACTTACTTATCCTCTCCGTGCCCCGGAGGACGCATGAGGCCGTTCAACAACGAACGCCACTTACGGTGGTCACTGGCAACAACTTGCCCCTCTTTCCAGCTGTTCCAGCCTAGTTCTTCCCTTTCTCTCTCAACAGAGCGCCGCCAGGTGTTCTTTGGCCTTCCTCTTCTTCTCTTTCCCTCAAGGGCCCATGTAAGAGCTGTTCTGATGTGCGAGTACTCTTCCCTTCGTAGAATGTGGCCTATCCATCTCCATCTTTTTCTTTTGATAGTGCTTGATAGAGGTATGGATCTTGTTCTTTCGTATAGTTGTTGGTTGGTTATCTTTTCAGGCCAATGTATTTTAAGGATTCTCCTAAGGCATTTTCGGTGGAATGTATCGAGCTTTTCATCATCTTTTTCTGTTGTTCTCCATAGTTCAGCACAATACAGCAACACAGATAGAACGTTTGTGTTGAAGATCTTGAGTTTGGTCTTTGTGCTGTATTGTGCTGACTTCCATACTCTGGCAAGGGATGCAAAGGAGGTCCTGGCTAAGCCTAGCCTTCTCCCAATATCTGCCTCGGTCCCTCCGGTCTTGTCCATTGTGGCACCTAGGTAGAGAAATGATTCAACCTCTTCGATTTCTTTATCATTCAACCTGATGGCATCCTTCTTCTTCACATTTATTCTCATGCTTTTAGTTTTATCGACGTTAATTTTTAGGCCTGTATATCCTGCAACAGCATGTAATCTCCTGGTCTTCTCCTGCATGTCGCTGTGTTTGCTGGACATAAGTGCAAGGTCGTCTGCATAATCCAGGTCTTCTAAAGTGGACATAAATTTCAATCGTATACCTCTCTTCTTATTGTTGGTATTTCTCATTATCCAGTCTACCACAATGAAGCGATGACAATGAAGCGATATTTAATTTTACTGTATCGTTCTATATGTATCGCACCATCGTCATGACGCTATCGCACCATAGCTCCATCGTCATTGCACCATCGCTTCATCGTTATCGCGCCATCGACCGTTTAGGTGATGCTCGATGGTGCGATAGTGAACTGCATGGTCGTATCCGGATTCCATAAATTTGTCATTTAAAATATTTTCTTGGGTATTTAATTTGGTTGTTTCGAAAGTAATCCCTTTTTATCACTTGGTCATAAAAAAAATTCGTCTGGGTTTTAATTTAATTGGTAATTAGTAACAAGAAACATGAAGATAACGAACAGTATTAGAAACAAGAAACACTGAGATAACGAACAGTACTCAAGATCAAAAAATCCATAAAACGAAAGAAACGAAAGTTATCCCCCACGAATAATTGTGCTTTTTAAAATGTATTTTCTATACCGGTTATATCATGGAACTTCTACAGTTTTTGTTTTTGGTAATTTGTTAATACCAGTGGTATTTCTGACTTTTTCTAATCACTACTTTCTGGTTACTAGTATTGTCATTTGTTTCTCACCTGGAAATACTTTTATAACAGATCTATTATGAACCAAACAAACAGCACAGGGAACACCTTGATCTTCATACGAATCCCTGGTATTGTAGATTGCACCATAAAGGTTGGATCCATATGAAGTTTCTCTATAATGAGAATTGATTCCCCACTCCGGATCCTTCGGTATACAAATGGTCTCCACATTCATACGTCTATGGGAAGGATATGATCCTGCAGCGAATCCTGTATCACACATATATAAACAATAATTATAAATTTTTACAATTTTTCAAAATGATTTACTCTTCCACCTTTTGTTGCATAGGAATTCAAAAGGAAAAATTGGTTTACTACCTAAATTAATTTACAGCAATTGTATCGAGAAAGACGAATTTTATTTACCAGAAAACACTAATTCTGCATTAGAGGGACATTTTTTCTTCCCCCATCTTGTGTAAACACTTCTTTTCTTCCTTTCATCTGTCAAAATAAGGTCTCAAATAAAAAAAAGTGGTTGCATAATTATTTCTTTATTTCAAATACTGTTATCTTAAAACAAAGACGTCATTGAAATGACATGTATATCTTATTACACAATACCTTCCGTTCTGAGACCTGCATTAACCCGTCCCTCCAATTTTTTCACAGATTTCTCAATAACATCTGTGAATCTTCTGAATTCCTGCTTGAGAGATTCTATCTCTAAAGCAGAAGAAAGTTGTCCTGTAAGATAGCCCTGTAACAATCTTTTACAAGTTCCGACCTGTGTTTTCCCCTCTAGTGTATGAAGAAGCAACAAAATGAAGAAGAAAAGTCCAATCATCTGAGGAATAAAATAATAATGAAATAATTTAATATTTCTTTAACTTGTACAAAAGACATTGTTCCGTTATTTCTCGTTCAGGAATGCGAGTGTGACCGGTCGGCAGGGGATGCGCACTCCTTCATGGCACCTGAACCCGCCTCTGATGTTTTAGAGGTCCATTTTTTTCTTTACTCCTAATTTGATTTGTGTGTATGTACATTTGAGTTTGAATACTATTGGTTATTTCCATTTTGTCATGTATTTATATTGTAGATGAACCTTAATTAATGCCATAGACCAGTAAAGACAAGCATTTTTACAAATAAAAATGAAAATCTAGAAAATGATTTGATACAGCCTTTTAATGCCAAATCCATTAATACATCCAAATGGAAACCTAGTACGTACGTATTTTACTTATACTGTTTGGCAATCAATAAAAGCTTTATACAGAATATGGCTTTTCCATGACATTCTATTTGAAATCACATAAAAAGAAATTGTATATTAACATTAGCTTTTCCATGACATTCTATCTGAAATCACGTAAAAAGAAATCTGTATATTAACATTGATCTTTTATTATTGTTATCGCGGAATTGAAGTGAGATACTGGGTGCTGTAGATCTGAATAAGAACGAAACTCCTAGTATTCTCTATCAATCGGAACTAGGGGCAAGGCTCACGGTGCAAGGCCAAAGAGTTACCCACGTATCAGAATTCAGCCCAGCTTGTATATTGAGTAAGTAGAGTTATAGCAAAATTCATCCCCTGAGAACCCTGCGCATGGGTGGGTGTTGCTAAAACGCGGAACGGAAAACGGAACGGAACGGAACGGAAAACGGAAAATTTTTGTCAAACAAATAAAATAGATTAGATATAAATCACATAAAAGAGCAATATTCTTGTTGTAAAAATCATTTCTGATAAAAATTAATTGTAAACTATTATATATTCATGAGTCATACACACCCTCCGTGGAAAAAATGGTACTGAAAGAAATTCGCCCCCCCCCCCCCCCCAACACACACACACACACGAAATAGGATTTTCGAGTTTGGGCAAAGGACATATGCCCCTTATTTTGGATTGTCAAATTTGTTATATGTTGGAATTTTTTTACTGACCCCCTTGCCCCCCCCCCCGTCTTTCAATTTGTTTCCAGTGTCAATGTCTGTAGAAAGTACTTATGATATTCAGATTATACACGCAGTGTCGAATTCGCGAATCATGAAAGGGGGAGTGGCAGTTTCGGGTCTGTCAAGTACACAGCAACATTAAAAATTGATCTATTAAACATTTTATATATGTTGGACACGAAAAGGGAGCTTCGTATTACAACTTCTCCGACCTTTCCGTTGAGCGGGAGAACAAACTCATTTTTACGGGGTCATTCATATACACCCCTCCCAAAAATACACACAAAATTTAACTTCATTGAATGCAAAGATTCTGTATTATATCTACCACATGAAAGTTTTCCAACTTTGTCTATCCAGAATTTAAATATATAGAAAGCGACTCTCTTTTGAATAAATTTTAATAACCAGTGTGTATAAGAGATGTTTATTCGAGCTTGCCGTAAAGGTTTGCCATAAACGTAATCTTAATAATTCTATTTTTACATTTTATTTCTCTTTCCATGGTTCATCTAGATATCAAATACCCCCCCCCCCCCCCAGTCAAAACCTATTTACTACGGAAATGTTCGGTCAAGTTGAACATCTTCATACTTTTTGTGAATGTAACTAATGTAGAATCAGGGACCTATATGTATACTAAGTTAGTATATAGGTCCATGGTAGTATTAAAGTTTGTGTAAAAAAAAAACGTACTGAAAGATGTTGGAGTTGGAACTTATTCCCTACCCGACTCAAACAATTGTTTTCTTTTTGTGTTTTATCCCCCCCCCCCCTCCCGAACCAAACAACTGTCTTCTTTTTGTGTTTTTGCTTGTCAAATTCTTTTCAAGTTCGTTTATCCCCCTTTTTCAAATTCGATTCTAGGTGACTGTTATGTTAGCGATTTTCGTAAATAAGAGACTGAGCATGACAAAATCAACTTGTTTTTAATAGTGGTGGATTGAATATGTACAAAATAGTTCATTTATGATAAAATCTGTGTATTTTAAGTGATTTAATCCAAAATAATACATTCCGTTTTCCGTTCCGTTCCGCTTTCCGTTCCGTTTTCCGTTCCGCGTTTTAGCAACACCCCGCATGGGTACACGTTACAATATATATAATATATAGTGTAATAAATAGATCCTGATAGCAATGTTTGCTATTATAGTTTTAACTACATTGTAGCATTGTGTTGATTTTTAATTACCGGGGGAATTCAAAAATATTTAGTTTGCAGTTTTCTTACCTTCAATGAATTACTCCTTAAAATGACAAAAAAATTAAAAGTAGGAATGTGTATTTGGTATACATAATATAAAGTATACTATATAGCATGCATGTACATGTATCATGATTAAGGGTAAATGAAATACTATACATGCAATACTCGTTTTCCAAATGGATCACGGAGATATTAGATTAAAATGTAATGTTGCACCATACAGACATAGTACTCTCATATAAAAAAAATTTAACATCATATAACGCATTTGCACCTTTTCGTAACTTTTTTTTCTGGATAAAAGTGGCTGAACGTTGAAAAAAAATTGATAAGTCCTTATTTCTTTCATTTATAGAAAAGGAAAATGAGCAGCAAAAGAACAAGACAGTGATGACCAAGGTTTTACCCAAATTCTGTCTTTACGTCGTCATACTGTTTCCAAGTTCAATTAAACAGTATAGCAGGCTCACACGTTGCGAACACATTGTCATTTTTACTACAATATTTTATTGATTAATTTCACTCTACTTTCACTTTCCATTGAACGAAAATTCATTTTCTATTTTTGGTCTTTACCGTTTATCTCTATTGTTCATATAATTACTTTGCTTCTAATGAGTAAACTTATTCCAGTGATTCCTTCTGGTTCAAAACTTTAACTTATCATGCTTAATTTAAGCCCTGTGATTTTTTTCTTCCAAATAATAATAATGTAAATTGAATTCAATTCCAGCAGTGAAATATATTCACGAAACAAATGTGATTTGTTCATTCTGTGTAAAATATCAAAAGTATTGAAAAATAGGAACAAATCCCCTCACTAAGAATGCGATAAAAATTGCTTAATAACCTGTAATACGATAGGAAGAGAAAGAATGCGATCCTGAAAAGGACACAAAACTGCAAGGTTTCTACAAATTCTTGTTAAAATACATGTTAACAATTTTTATCATTACACTCACTTATATTTGTCTAACAACATGCTCATGATGAACTATGATAATGGAATCTATGACACCACATTACGAAAACACTGCTAGATAAAAGGAAAATCAAAAGCAATACAGAAAATAGAGAATGCAATGTTTTGTATCTGGGCTTTTTTTATTTCACATGTGAGGCAGACTTTTTAATGTTTTATTATGCTTAGCGCTCAAGAATGTTTATATGTAATGGATATAAGACGAAAACGGTTCATTTTGAAAAATATTGGACTCGCTGAGGCGCGCAAGCGCCGAAGCAAGTCCAATATTTTTCATAATGATACGTTTGAGGCTTTTTTCTTACTTAAAACATTTTTTAAAGCTAAAATTTTTAAGTATTGAGATAAATAAAAAAAAAAACACTTCTTTTGTCTTTAAGAATGTCACTTTTTTATTGTTTTCCTTCACTTGTTTACAATCACCTTCTGGGAGCCCCAGTAAAGTTTACAGTCTAATATTACAACAATGGATATACGACGGTCAGCTCTGTCCAGTATTATAACAAAAGACTTCACGTATGACACGCCCCCAGTCTTCAATTTAAGTCGTCTCTACCCTTAATTTCATTCAGTTAGCACGATGGAATCAGAGAGTGATGTCGAGATTTTTAAGACTCAGAGTTCTTTTAGAACCCCCAGCGATATGTCCGATAATGACACTGATACTATTCTGAATGACATTCTTGATCTGGAGAACTCGCATGCAAATTTTGAATTACGCGCTTTTCCGTTATTCGTAAAAAATCCTTCATTTTCTGACATATCGGACTTTGAAGGTGATGACTTGTCATTAATAAAGGCTTCCCAGGAGATTGAAAACAGGGCATTGACAAAGGAATGTGTTTCAACTCGTTTTTCAAAACCCCTTCAAGATGCGGATCTAAAGAGGTTAGTCCAGTCTACGAAATCCAAAAACACCGAAAATAAAGCTAAGTGGGCTATGAATTTATTTGATGAATGGAAAGAAAAACGAAACAAAAGTGTGCAGATTACGGAAGAACCGAATTCGACTTTTGTAGTGGGGGAACTTATGACCATGGACAATATGTCGTTAGACAAAGCTATGCAGTTTTTCATCGCTGAAGTTCATAACAAATCCGGCAGAGAATACCACCCGAACACCCTTTATGAAATTGTCATTTCTAAACAACATTTTCTGCGAGCTAGCGGGAGGTTTGTTAGCTTTCTTGATGATATTGACTTTGTTAATATGCAATCAGTATTAGATGCAAAAATGAAAGAATTATCAAGAAAGGGAATCGGGATCAATCGTAAGCAAGCTGATATTATTTCAGCGGAACAGGAAAACGAGATGTGGGAGCGTGGGATTCTCGGAACTGACACTGCCAAAAAGTTGGTCGATACTTTGCTATACAGTATCGGATTAAACTTTGCTCTCCGTGCCGGGCAAGAACATCGGACTCTTCGAATTGGTACCAATTCTTAGTTATCATTACACATCTCCAAAGATGATGGGAGACGGTACCTCCAATACACAGAGGATGTATCTAAAAGCAACACCGGAGGCTTAAATCATCGCAAAATTGCGCCAAAAGTCACAAGGGCATATGAAAATGTGGATGAGCCTGAACGTTGCCTTGTTTAAATTTTTGAGAAATATATCAGCTTAAGGTGAGAATATAGCTATCTGGATATTATTTCGAACAAGACTTATGTTATTTAACAAATCATGTATATTATCTTGATGCATGCAGTGTTCTGAAAAAATAGTTTGTAAAGTTGCATATTCCTCTTTTTTGCGTACTATTAATATTATTTACATTTTTGTAGACCACCTAATGGAAAATCGACGGTGTTGTATCTATGACCCAAACAGAGGGCTACGGAGACAGTATGGTTCGACGACGTGCCGATAGGGGTTCATCAGCTTCAGCAAGTTGTCGGAAAATTGTGTAAAGCAGCTGGATTTCATGGGAATTTTACCAACCATTCTTTAAGGGCTACCGCCGCTACAAGACTGTATCAAGCCGGTGTTGACGAACAACTACATGTAATTGTAGAAAAGACGGGGCATCGCTCGAATGCGGTCAGGGCCGACAAACGTACATCAACGGAGCAGATGAAGGAAGTGAGTGACGTTGTGCAATCTAAGGCGAAGAAGGTTTCCGCTGTAAATGATGGAGCTGCTGCTTCTGAAAGGAATAGTGCTTCCAGGGAAATAAATATCACTGCTGGTGATGTGTCTGTACATGTGCGTTTGTGATTTGTTGTGATTATTCCCGTTTCTGTATTTCTATTAAAATCATTTCAATGTTCATGTATTTGTTTTCGCTTTTCATTTCAGTTCAGTCCACTATTTTCCAATCCAAAATTTTGTTAAATATTGGACTGATCGGACAAAGTATTGGATTGGTTGTATAAAATATTGGACTAGTAGGATAAAATAATTGACTGCCATACTTTTAAGGGGACATTCTTAAATATATTGGATAGAAACAAACAAAAGGTTACGTCACAAAAATGTTTTAAGCAAAAGATCCTGCTCCAATTTTGAAACACTCCATATTCAACTATAAAATATTGGACATCCCCTTTATATTGTATATTCTTTTAAAAGTAAAGTGTACATGTAAGTGAGAAGTTTTTTGTTAAATTCTTTATATACTCAAGTTAATATTATAAGACTCATAATTTTGAAAAGAAAAGGACATTACTCTCTTACAGTTCACCTTAACTTAGGCCACACCAATAAAATGTTTTGTTCGTCGGACCTGCGCGCTCGTATTTTAACAAAACTATACAAATAATATTAATTTAAAATCCCCGCACCATGGGAATTCTGTGCTGTTTTCTGTTCCATTTCCGCTCTATTTGTCGTACTTTTAATCTACTTACTCTGCAAATCAGAAAAAATATAATTCTCCGCTCAATTTTTTTTTCACGCCCCGCCTAAAAATTTTGCCTACAATGAAGTAATAATATTATTATTTAACCGCTAGCCCGCTCGTACTTTTTTCATCAAATGTCCGACAAACAAGAAATTAAATTGGTGTGGCCTTAGGCATATATATTAATTTCAAGAATTCTTTGCATTGTTAATTTAATTAAAGCTTCTGAAATTCGATAAAAAGGCTTAAGGCTTTCATTATTGCGACATTTATTTAAATTATAATTAAATGAATTCATGATATTGAAAATTAATGTAAAGTTTTTAACATTTATTTCCAACTCAAAGTATCGGTAAAATTGAAACGCAACATGGTTGGTGCACGAGGATGAATCGGGAAAAGCATATGTAAGACTTGAATCCATAAGAATTTTGAAGGTACAAATTAGATAAATTGATGAATGAATTTAAAACATTATTCCATATTTCTGACGTGCATGTTCTAACCTATTCTGCAACGATTTCTTTGATGAATTTCATACAAATGTAAATTCATACCTTTACATGTAAAACCATTTCAGTTCATCAGTATTTTTTATAATATGTTATTCTGTTAATGTTGTAATCAAACAAATTTTATTTTTTGCAACTTTAGATTTGAATTTTTATCTTAATTCCTCTTTCTCTTAACTAGACGAGGGTTTTGCCTGAGGACTTATAGACTTCTAAAAACTTAACTGATTATTTTTTGGTAAAGTACGCAAAAAAGAACGAAATGAAATTTATCCAGAGTGTACGAATGCATATTATCCTTATATGATCGAAGTATATTTCATACATTATTACCTACATCCTGTAAACTTTCGATGTCACTCTTCCTTGAATGTTGAGCTGTGCACTAATCTTTAAGTGTTTGCAAACCTGTACCGGATAGGAATATCCTTGTTAGGTGTGGGTTTTTTTTCCCCAATACTCTGAAGACCCTTTTGAAGTAAGTTTACTTTTAATGATGATGTTTTCATTTGTGTTTTAATTTTTTTAATTAGATAAAGTATATACAAACGATATGAATTTGTTTTGCATAATTCCACCATGGTACATTTAACTTTGCAAGTCTTAAGAATTGAATGAATGAAATAAATCGAAAGAGAGAAGTGACTGAATATTTATTATGACACTTATGTCAAATTTATATATATTCTCCCATCCTTTGTTGTTGGATATGATTTTTATTAGGTCACTTGAGTAACTCAGGTGACCTATTGCTATCCGTTTTCGTCCGTCGTCGTGCGTCGTCCGTCATATGTCAACATTTGAACATTTTTGGCTTCTTCTCTGAAACCACTGAACCAATTTCAACCAAATTTGGTATACAGCATCTATGGGTAAAGGGAAACATAAATTGTGAATTTCATGGTCCCTGCTCCCCTGGGGCCTGGGTTGTGGGGCCAAAACCACTAAAATTATTGCGATCTTTAAAAATCTTCTTCTTTACTCCTGGATATCAAGCAGGCAAACTGTTGGCATGAATGTAATGACCATTCAGTCCTCTACCAAAATTGTGAAATTCATGACCCGAGGGCCAGGGGTTCTAGTGCTAGGACGGGGCTACATAGATAATATAGTGAAAATGCATTATTTCTTTAAAAATCTTCTCTCCTTCTGGGTATTTAATAAAATAACTAAGTACATAGTTATGATGAGCAAGAGTGCCTCTTCCAAAATTGTGAATTTTATGGCCCCGGGGTCAGGGGTCTGGTGTTAGGGCGGGGCTCTATTGATTATATAATGAAACTGCATTATTTCTTTGAAAATCTTCTTCTCCGCTTCTGAGTAATAAATAAACTAACTAAGCACATAGTTATGAGGAGCAAGCATGCCTCTTCCATTATTGTGAATTTTATGACCCCAGGGTGAGGGGTTCTGGTGTTAGGGCGGGGCTCTATTGATTATGTAGTGAAAATGCATGTATTCTTTGAAAATCTTCTCTGCTTCTGGGTATTAGATAAATTAACTAAGCACATAGTTATCATGAGCAAGAGTGTCTCTTCCACAATTTTGAATTTTATGGCCCCAGGGTCAGTATTATGGTGTTAGGGCGGGGCTCTATTGATTACATAGTTAAAAATTATTTTATTCTTTGAAAATCTCTTCCTTTGCTCTTGGTTTTATGCCAATGATCCAAGTATATATTTATGATGAGGAAAGGTGCATCTAGCAAAATGGTCATTTTTTATCCCCCCCCCCCCGTGGGTCGGAGGTGGGGGTTACATAGTCTGAAAATAAATCAATGCTTTGAAATCTGCTCTTTGGTATTAATCAACCATTTTATGATAAAATTTGCAAAATTTTGAAATATATGTGGTTCCTTTGGGGTGAAGTGTAAAACTTGTTATAAAGTGGTAGTGTATTTTCTCTTTGTTACTCTGATCAGCCTCTGGGTATTAAGTAAATAGAGTAAGCATGCAAAGTTTATAATTATGATAAGCAATGGTGCCTCTTTCAAAATTGTGAATTGTGAATTTCATGGCCTCTGGTTTAAAACACGAACCAAAGTTATTTGTTTGAAAGTTGTTACACAATACTCAGGTGACCTATAAGGCCCGTGGGCCTCTTGTTGAATTTATTGTGCGTTCTCTAACCCCTAACCTTCACGAGAAGATACAACACACGCCGATTTCGATGAGAATATTTAATATAAAAGTTTTTTTTAATAAGAGTATATTAATTTTACTTTATTTGACGTCAATATTTTTGCATGTACCCTAGACAAAGTGACGTCAAAGTTATGCCCACTGTTGGACAGACGGAGGAGGGGGGGCATACAGACACCTGACAAAATGACCCTAAAATGTCGCTCTCTTCTGCAGACGATGCAAAAAATAGAAACGTCCCCCGCTGCATGTTTTTGTTCCTACGAAATAAGACACATCAGGCTTATGTCCTCAACTGCATTCAGAAAAGGATACGTAGTTAAATAATCAGCTAAAATTTGCACGATTAACAATTAAAGCAATATATTCTTATGCAGGGAATATCAGCCTTTGAAGGAAAATGTTCTTTCTATTAAGGATATCACTGCTGCTTGCCAGTATGAATCTAGGCTGCTGTTCTAAACTCGTTGTTATACTTGTGGATGGTTTTCGATGGGATTATTTCGACAACGTTGATATGCCTGGGTTCGCAAAAATGTCACAGGATGGCGTTCATTCGGAGTATATTGTCCCTAATTACCCATCTATATCTTATCCAAACTATTATTCTCTAATGAAAGGTTTGGTGATTTTTTTTAATGTTCTTGTCAGTATGAAGTATACTATGATTGGTCAATGTACATACACGTATATCTGTATACACATGTACACTTTTCTTTTATTATACTTCGTGAACTTAACCATGTCAAACTCTGTTCTCTCATTAAAACATTGAGAACTACATGTGTATTTCAAAATAAAAATCTGTATGTAATTTAAAAATGTCTGCATAACCTGTGCAAGATTCTACAGAAATTGTCATAACTTAATATACTGATACAAATACACATGTATCATAAGATCATTTACCCTCTTGAGAACTTTCTTTTTTCTGACTTATCAAATGGTCATTGTACGTTTAACGACCTTTCAACTACATGTAAATACGGACGTACATGTACGTATTAAAATTGCCTTAAGATATAATTGAGCACTAAATTTGATAAGTTAAGTAATTAAAAGTGCTTCATTCAAATAATTAATATTTAAGATAATAAAATATTGTATTAGGTCTGCACTGTGAATCCCATGGAATGGTGGGGAATTTCATGAACGACACGACGTATGATAAAAACTTTTTAATTGGCCTCAATCCTGATCAAAGTCTTCCATTTTGGTGGAATGATGCAGAACCATTATGGGTGACAGCAGAAAAACAAGTGAGGTATTTTTCCTAAATTTTTGAAATTTAACATTAATGTAAAGATTTTTTAATGATTTTTTTTAAAGTCCCACAGTCGATGGCTAGATGAATACATTTTTACAAAAAAATTGTGCACCAAATTTTCAACTAACTCGTTAGAAGATTAATGACAACATATTTTAACCATAAGCTGCTATAGTGTCAGCTTTAATGAAGCATTTGGAGATAATGAACAGTATTCAAGATCATAAGTCCATAAAACAATACAAACTAAAGGTACTGTGAGCAAAGAGCTCACTAAATAATACCCCCGCCTCCCATATGAATATAATGGCGGTGTTCATGCTTTGCTATGGGAAACCCAAAATATGTGTTGAATACATGTATCTATCTTTTGGAAGAGTTCTTGCCCTCTGTATATTATTTTACGGTAACATGTAAAGTCCATGTTTTGCTATAGGAAACCCCAAAAAATTGTGTCGGATTAAAAAGTAAAATAGGAGGTGCACAGTGGCATTAGCTAATAAAGATTCTTTGAAAGTGTCATCAAATTTCATTCAGTAGTATAAGAGGAAGCGGAGGGTATGAATAGGAGCAGAGGAAACACGGACATCAAAAACCTCAGAAGTGGGATAAATATAAGATTTGACACTATGTGAATCAATGAGTTTTATGAAAACAAAAATTTCCTTGTTATCAATAGGTGAATAATTTGAAAACATGTTCTAAAATAATGTACTTTACATTTGTTTCTAAAACTGCAGGGAAGAAAATCGTATATGTTTTACTGGCCAGGTTGTGACGCGACAATTCAGGGAGTGACACCTACATATTGTGAAAAGTATACTCGTGCTACACTGGTCTCTGATTTTGAATACTCACTCCAGCAAACTGTGGGACTTCTTCAAAACAATACAGCTGATCTGATAGGTAACTTTTGTCAAGAATTTTCATGTTTAAGATTTATTGATACTTACATCTACAACATGATATAACAAAACATTCGGTAAAAAAGAAGATTTTCAAAATTTTAGCATTAAAACTTTTTTTCATGGATATACTTAGAAGAATTAGATCTGTTTGGACATCGTTATGGTGTAAATTCATTGGAATTAAATAACATGCTGGAAATGGTTGACAACACTTTAAGTAATTTTCGACAAAATTTGACGTCATCTGGTCTTGATAATGACGTAAATAATATATTATATGAATAAATTTGATGATTTTCTCTGACCACGGTATGATCAATACCACAAAGATAGTAAACATTACTGATGCAATAACCCTTACGGATATTAAAATAATTTTCCAAGAGCCGTCTTACGTAACAATCTGACCAGAGGAAGGAATGGTTGAAAAGGTAATACAATTCTGCAAAACTTGAGCATTCTAGAAAAAAAATCTTCAAACAAAACATGTACTTTTGCAAGTCTTTTTTACCATGTTTATAAGATTCCTCATTTCATTTAATTTTTTTTGAAAAAAAAACGTTTCAAAACAATTGGTCAAAGGGGCCATAAAGAATAATATATAGTATTCATTTTAAATATATGTTTATAATGTACATTAAACAAGAATGATTAAATATTATGTGCCCGGCGGCAACAAATTTCGAAAGAGCTATTTTTAGCATATAGGTACATGTATCAGTCAAGGTCACAAGGTCATTGACCTTTGTGTCATTTGAAAGAACTTAAGTAGTGGATGCATACCAAATATGAAATATCTATATCTCATGATTCAAAACTTATGGTGAAAGTTCGAAAAAGCGATTTTTAACATATACGTCAGTTAAGGTCACAAGGTCATCTGACCTTGATGTCATTTGAAAGAACTTTATTAGTGGAGTATTCATACTAAATATGAAATCTCTATCTCTCATGGTTCAAAAGTTATGGCGAAGGTTAAAGTTGACGACAGACAGAAACACAGACAAACAGACAGGACAAAAACAATTTACACCTCGGATCTATTGATCCGGGAGCATAAAAAGTGAAGATGAGAATCTATGATTTCTTGAATTCGTTTTAGTATTCTTCAACGATGATCAAAGACTTGAATTTATTAATTTTTTTTCTTCTTTTTTTTGCTTGTTTGTTTTTTGTGTCGTATTTTCAATTCTTTTCACTCTTTTGATATGGATTGATTCATTTTGTTAATATAAGATTAGGAACACATATATTTTCTTTCAGGTTTACAATGACTTAGTGAGTTCAAAGAAAACTAACATAACAATCCACAAAAAGGACTCACTTCTTGACCGTTATCATATAAAAAATCATAGACGAACTGCGCCAATTGTTATAGAACCTGACAACGGAGTGGCAGTGATTTCTCCATGGAAATGTAGCGAATGCGACGTAAGTATACTCTAAATGTTGGCTAACGACTCTTGTGCATAGAGCTATTTTAAGTTGCATGTATAGATATTTTAATTTTGCCAAATTTTACCTTTGTTGAAGTATAAAGTTTTTATTTCAACCTTTTGGTATCAAAACATTTTTCATTATTAAGCTTAATTATTTTTTTTTTCATTAGGCACGCAGTTTTAAGAACAATTTTTATGTTTTACAGGTTATACCACCGGGTACCAAAGACATAGGTATCCATGGACTCGACAATTTGTTACCAGAAATGCGAGCTATTTTCAGAGCTACAGGGCCGGGTAAAATTTTGATATAATGCATATAAAATTAAAAATCATTATTTAATTTGAACACAAACATATATATTTTGAGAGAAGTTTAGTTTTTATCCCCAAAAATTGAAAATGGAAAGAATATTGAGATTTCTGCTTGGTATGTTTTTTGTAATTTTTTTCAGCGTTTAAGAAGAACTATAGACATGGACCACTAGCTAACATTGAATTATACCAAATTATGTGTAATATTCTTGGATTTAAGCCAAATGCACATAACGGAACGTGGAATAATGTTAAATATATGATGGCTAAAGGATCTCAATTCCACATCTCTTCACTTCTTATAGTTTTTGATGTATTTATTATCATTCTTGAGCTTTTTAAACAGTACTGATGTTTTAAAAAAAAAAGTATATATTTGTTAAATATAATTATTGTGATAAGCTTGGTAATTACACGAATCGTGCCTTTACGAAAGATTTGAACTTATATGATCTAATAATGAGTTGTTTTCCTTCTCAGTAAATTTTACAAATTGAATCTAAAAGCAAAACAAAAATTAAATTAAATCTGTATATACACTGTATATTACCATTTCAAAACCAATATTTACCTTAGTAAAATCAAATGTTATCGCTTTTTTTCTTATATGTTAAAGAAATTGAAATTCTACGGGAGGGTTATTTAGAATGAATTATAATAATTTGATTTTGTAGCGTGTCTCTTGATTGTGTTAAAAATATTTCGTTTAACTTACGTTGCCTACGTCACAATGACTTATGGTCAAAAACGTATAAATCCGCTTGACCTTACATAAATTTTTACAAATGCACATTTTGAAAGCAATTTTGAAGCGGATTTTTATTTTTTACACATAAAAATGGAAAATCAAATGAATTTAATAGCTACCTTAATTGAAAAGGTCTAACCTGGGTTAAAACAGTCAACGCCTTTTCGTGGTTTTTCAACCAAGAATATACCACTAAAACATGCGTACCTATTAAGGTCAGACGACACGTTCCTCAAATATATGTTTTGTATCTCTTGGAATTATATCAAAAATTATTCATATTTGTCATTCTCTTCTGAATTCTACATTGTTTTCAAAATGTTTTTAAATATAAGTACACCCAAAATTGTGTTATAGGCAATTTACAAGATTACCCATAAGGGCTATATAAGAAATATGACCCTATGATATCTTGGCCAAATGCCTGGTAAGGTACCCTAATTTTTGTGAGGAAAGTAACTTAAGTACGTATATTTCAATGACAAATTCTTAGGAAAAATTATATATTTTTGAGGAACGTGTCGTCTGACCTTAAATGAATTCCTTACATAAATGGGAAAAAAGTCGTTAACTTGTTTAAGGGGAAATTAAGTGTTTTAAATTAACATACAATTACATACAAACACACAAGTAAATTGGAAATTTATATTAATGGTTCCAAGATAAAAGTCAACCTAAGTATTTGAACCTTGAAATGATATTACATCATTTACATGTATAATGAATAATCCATAATTTATGGTAAGTACTGAAATGAAAGAAATAGTTATGAATACAATTTAGAGATGATTAAGTTTTAAAAGTTAACCATTTCGAAAATAGTGACCGGTAACAATAAAGTTTTGTACCAAAAAATGAATAGCCAGTCAGCAAATCTTGCAAATGCAATGTACATTACAGACATTGACAGAATTTTTTTTTTTTACAATCATATTTATTTTCAAATTGAAGTCTCTTTTGTTGACATTCAGCTGACAGACATTGTTGTTACATTGTTTGATGCTGTTGTGTCATTTGCAAATTTAAAAGCATCAGGAAGCGTATGGAAACCAAAGATGGCCTCTCCCCATGTCTCTGTACCGATGACCAATACCAAAACAGCTAATATATTCAGTGGAAATCCAGCTACTACCTACAATATTTCAAAAAATTCAATCAATTGACGAGGTATATATATTTTACCAAAAATTATCATTATAGGCATTCTAAAAAAGCAAAATTGTATTGCAGCTGGATCATTAAGCATTCAGATGTTTTTATATCTAATTTTAGCCAATAAAAAATCTACATATTTCTTTTCGTATAAACCTTAATTTGCAATTGATGGATGAAAAGTGATATTCATATAATCTCTAAAGTTAATATCCAATGCTTACCATGTCCAGTACCCTGATAAAACCATAAGAAAACACAACTGCGTTAGGTGGGGTGGCAACAGGAAGCATAAATGCAAATGATGTGGCAATGGCAGTAGGAAACATGAAGTATAGTGGGTTGACTTGAAGAGTTATTGCCTGAAAATTTAAATATAGATAGATAGATAGATAGATAGATATATTTTTATGATATTCGATTTAAATTATAATGATTACTTGGAAATGTTGACAATGTTTATACATGTATATCTTTGTCTTGAATCTACGGTCATTTTGCTTTGACGAATCAAGATACATGTATTGTTATTAATTGTGACCTCTTTATGTTTTTATCAGTTATAATATATAGTACAAAATAACTAAACGAAATAATCTTTACCAGTTCTTTCATAATTGGCATCATCAATGTACAAATAGCTATGTTACTAGTTACTTCTGTTGCCGCTGCAACCATAAAGCACAGGACGAGATTCATCACCCAAGGTTCAAAGTCTTTAAATACGGATAATTGTTCTCCAATCAGTTTTGATAATCCAGATTCCTACATCAATTAAAATCAAAATGTTCAGTATGACATGACATTTAATTCAATTTAAGGACAGGTGATACAAAGAAAAAATGGTTTTCTGGAATATAAAATATTTTTGGAGCTATTTTGGTTCTAATAGATAGTAAATATCAAATTTTTGATATTAAAAAAACTGGATGGGTATCTGCTATAAAAAGAGAGCAGCGTTTATGATATGCTTTTTGGAATTTAAGCCACAAATATGTATCTTACAAAATTCGTACTAGAATGTGTAGAATGGAATATTGTAATAAAGATTCTGTGAAAGTCTCATTGTTAAAAGTCAATAGTAGCGAATAAATAATTGCTACCTCCATGTGGTGTATAAAGAAGGAGGTAAGGAAATACCTACCTAAGGACACCCCTATCGCCAATTACCCTCCCCTTTTTACGTAGTGGTATGACAGATTAGCTTCAAAAACATTCTTAAGTTTCTTTTAATATTACCTTGCTTCCTTTAGCAATAGCAAAACCTCCTCCAAGCAATAAAACTACACCCCAGGGTAAATTCATTTCAACTGCTTTCCATGGTAGTAGAGGCGGTACTGGTTTTCCTTTTTCTGCAAGTATATAGCTAATTTTATTTATGCAAATTTCAGTTGATAAAAAAAAAACACAAGGACTTCATATCACATCCTTGAATTCTTAAAATTGCTCTACAGCATATTTCCAAAATGTCAAACTAATGGTCAACTCATTACCTCCCCTTTGTTAAATGGAGTAAATGCATAAAATATTTTTTAATTGTTTGCCTAACCTTTGAACTTGTGTGGCAAAACAGATGGAAAAAGAAAGAGACTCATTGCAACACATATAGCTGGTGTGGAATCAGTCACTGTTCTATAATTGAAGAAATCAAACACAAACTCTAAATTAATCTTTTGTGCTTTTGTGCTAAGAATCAAATGGCATATAAATGAATCGTTCTAAAATTATATCAATGGCTAAGATCGATTACAAAGAAAGATAAAGATGATGCAACAAAAAGCAATGACGAATTGAACAAAGTATGAGTAATGTAAGTAATACTCACTTTTCTGGAAACAAATCTCCCCATCCTCGAACTCCACCAAGTTTTCTGGTGACCCACAATAGAGCTAGCAAAACGAAGTGTACAATAACTGCTCCCTGTCCGAAACTGTAGTGAAGAAAAACACGATGAGCTATGTTATACAATACTTCTTTATCTCTTGCTTAAATGAAAATGAAACGTACGTTATTGGTCCCAGTTCTTCATACTGTTTCCTTATAACTTCCTTTACCCTTGAAACCTGTCCAGGGGATTTCCGATTGTAAGTTCTTGAAAAACAAGAATTTAATTTTAAAGCAAAACATAATTTTATTTGTTGAAATAATTGGTCATTTTTTCAATTTTGTATACATTGCAGGCAGTTTGACCATATAAACTTACTTGCAGCGTAGGAATATAACTTGCAAGCACACCCAGACAAGAATAAAGAGGATGGCCGATATTGGTAAACAGTATTGCATCCACATAGCAAAGGAAACCGGAGATGTAGCATTTTTCTCTTCGAATGCACTTCAAAAGACATGATTCATGAACATGTTTTATGTATTAATACGCAAGTACATAATTTTTTAACGCTAGCGTCTTCATTATAGTATTACTGATTAGAAAAACGGTACGTATTTACAATTATTTGAGAGGATATATTGTTTTATTAAAAATAAACAGAGAAGATGAAAACTATTTACAAATCAAATAATTGTGCTCACATATCGGATGCTCCTTTCATAACTACACTTGGACCTGTTCCGGTGGGGGTAGCCATTCCCCCACAATTTGCAGAATAAGCTATCCCTAGAGACAATGCTTTACACATACGTGAGTATTCTGCCTGTTCCTTCTTTTCGCTGTCACATAGAAAAAATAAATACAAATATTATTATCGTAAATTATTTATATACAAGCTTCAATTTCTCTAAATATAAACGTCGACATGTCATTATGAATTTTCTCAAAGCAATGTATAATTTGAACTTGCGACTGGCGTCCTGTGTCTTCGTCCACAACTTTCAGTTCAGAATCACCATCTTCCTGATCACAATCTGAATTTCAAGTAAAAAAAAAAATAATTTAATGGAAACAAGCCATGGTTATGCCTTAATATGCGGTTAATCAATTGAGAAGGTGGTACCTTTCAACTGACTTCACTGAAGTATCTATGAATTAAAGGGACATGGATACAGTTTCAGCTAAAAATGTTCAAATTTATTTTTCCATTTTTACAATATTTAACTAAGGTCTTTCTAATGATCATAAAAAATTTGAACTTTAGTTGTAGCGAAACAAGACAGATTTAGAGCTCTTAACCTTTGTTATGTAAACAAGGCCAGTGTCATCTTTTTGTTTACGTATGTTAATATACTAATATAAGTTTGTCCAAAGTAGACAATTTAATGAAAAAAGTTAATTCTACATAGGATTAGACTTTTTTAGTGATTTGCTGAATTTCATTTTGCTAGAAATATGCTCTTTTCTATATTAAACGTATACAAGGCACGAGTCTTGTTTACATTATGAAGAACTTTAAGTTCTGTATCCCGTTTGTTGATCAACAAATGATGTTCAAAATTTTGCTGATCATTGCATGATGCATTAGTTAGAAATTGCAAACATTAAAATTGGTTTAAAAAATTAAGGTGAAACCGTGTCCATGCCCCTTTAGGGACAGAGATGATACAAACAAACATGTCCAAAAAAATTGAAAATAACAACGTGGATCATGTTTAAAAAGAATAAGTTTCACTTTGTAGTTTTTAATTTCTTATTCAAAATTGCACTAAAATTGGATTTGAAGTAAAAAATATTTGTGTAGATTTATAAGGATGGTTTCAGAAGGGCAGACTTTTGAACATCACAGAAGGTTTACAATTTCTTTATATTCTAGAAATTTGTTATTTGCATTATTTACAATGAAATTAGGCCAAAAAATATATACCAATCCAGGCATCCAGTTTTTGTTTGTATCATCTGTCCTTAAATTTGTTTTTAATGACTCCTGCCATGTTGTTTCAAGTGCCTGATAAAGAAATAAGTACTTGAAATTTGAGATTAATCACAGTTATCCCATGGATATAGTCGAGTTTACTGACAAATGAAAAATAATATGCAAAATATTATCCAACCATTTATGTGATATCTACAGTTTATTAAGAGTAGATTCATGTATGACTTTAATTGTAATGTAGAGTTAAACAGCATATAATCATTCTTGTAACAAAAAAAATTTGGTTGCCCCGACTGACTAAAAATGGACGCATTTATTTTTTACGTTCCGGGACACGGTATATTTTTCTTTGATTTTTTTATCTTACAACATGAAAAAATATGTTGAATTTTTCTGGAAAAAATATTTTCCCACCTACCTACAGGTCCAATAATTTTACTTTAAGTCGAGGGATTGGAAACGGACCAAACTTGAACAACTTTCAATTCAAATAAACAGGTTTAAACAAAGGGAAAGAGCAAAATTAACACCTGTTAAATCCACCCTTTTCTCTGCCTCCCGTGTTTCTTTGATTTGTAGAAGGACAGCGTTAGCTATAGGAATCATCATGGCGGTGGTGGCTGTGTTGCTCATCCACATCGACAGGAACCACGTGGGTAACATCATTCCAAACATCAACCTGGAAAGGGATATATTTCACAATACACAATATTCAACACGTGTATGTAGCTAAATGACAATCAGATTTTCTTTTGAAAAGTGAAGCAAAACACAATGTACTAGTATACAACTTTTTGATCTAAAAAATGAAATTAAGACAATTTCTATAGAAAATTTAAAACACTGTATAGTTACGCATTTAACAGTTTCTGTAGATATTAAATGAATCAATTCCAAATCTTACACACTTTTACTCTATACACTGAGAGTCATATGAAAGGCTTAAATCACATTAATAAATTAATGTGGATTTTTTTTTCAAGGCACCTATAACTGAGTAACAAACATTATATAAAATACAAAATATAAAAAAATAATATAAAGTTATCAGAAACTACTTTTCAGATTAATGTTATTTTTTTTTGTAATTGCCTCAATCCCCCAAACAATATACAGGCCATTCATATAATATAACACTTGCGCTAACTATACTTGCCATCTTGGTTCCGATCCTACAAGCATGAGAACTCTTAGAGCAAGACGTTTATGTATACCCCAATGCTCAATGGCAGTTGCCACAATTAATCCTCCAATGAAGAGAGTCGATGTATCCTGAAAGAGAAGGATTGCTAAAATGGCCAATAAACTTTTAATTTGAGAAAAGTGGATTTATATCAACTGTGTCTCAATTAACTCATGCTTATGGCATGGAGCTTATTGTATCATTAGAAGCTGTCCTTTATGCATAACTGTCTGAAACATACATTGACGTATGCGCTAGATACATCCTTTGCATACATAAGCCCAACCATTGGAAATAGTATTAGGGGTAGTAATGACGTCACAGCAATGGGCAGGGCTTCCGTCAGCCAGAATACCGCCATAATGATAATGACAAAAGCACATTTTGCCTCCTATAAGCAAAAAATCACCGTATTTTGTCTAAAATATATTTTATGATATTGTTATATAAATATATACATTTTTAAACAGTCGTATATTTTATACATAAAAGAAATTCGATCAAACAAAACTTAAGTTCATATAGCAATTTATACGATCGAATGAAATTTGTATACCGTTTAGCCGAAATGAGCTCATTTATTCTTTAATTCTAGTTTAATACGAGGGTTGTCACAGCTTCTATCAAGCGTTATCAACAAAATTTTACATGCTCATATTCCTATCTATTTTAATTCTCACCTTAAACTTCATTTGTTTTCAACAGTTTTAAGAATATGAAGATAAGCATAATATTAGGTTTGATTTTAGTCGAACGGCAGAAATGTTAATGTGGTAACACCGCTATGTTGAAACTTTTCAGAACTCATTTCAATTTTTTCGCAGGTCAATTTGACGTGTGACATGCTTCATTTTCTGTTTTTACTTTAATTTGTGCTATAAGGCGTGTTCACGGTGTTGTTTTGGATTTTTAGAATTATTTGAATTCCGTCTTAATGATTTTATCTTCATTCAATCTTTTTTTGCGTATAGATCTCATGCAACGCCTGATTCAAGAGTAAGTCAATGACTTTTTTCTACCTCAGTTGAAAAGTTTGATACATTGAAAAAAGTCAAACTTAACTTTGAAAGTTTGATACATTGAAAAAAGTCAAACTTAACTTGATAAGTAACATGAGAAATTTGTAACAGTAGTAAATACAAAAATTGCTTTAAAAATCAATGTAAATTGTGGTCAAAAGATGTACAGGTGCAGAAAAAACATGTGCTTGACTAGCTTATGAGCCTAATTCTCGTCATTTCCTATGAAAAATACCTGTACATGTATGCTTCTCATAGAAAGCTAAAATAACTTTAATGAGGTTCATAAAAAATAAACGCCATGCACATGTTTGGAGTTCACACGTCAAGATAAAACGTGTACTAGAAATTGAGTTTCAAAGAGGGGTCTATTATTTTGAATCAACCCTCGTAAACATATACAAAGAAACGTCCGTTGTTGCTTCTTTTAACATGTAAATTTTCTGATTAAATTATAGTTTTGAAATAATTTTGTTTTTATCAGAATTGAAAAAATTATGTATTGAGAAAATGTTTCAATAAATATATGTTGAAACATTTAACATGTTTAGGCTAAAAAAGTTTTATAGTACTTACGTTTCCATCCACAGCAATAATAAGTGGCAATAAAACAATGGGAGTTAAGACGACAATGAATATATTCCTTGTATATTTCAGAAACCTAAAAATCGTATGCACTACAGACGGCATGGCAGCAATTAATCAACCTGATCAAGGAATGTTCAAATTTAAGTTTGTTGTAAATATGCTCTGCTAAGATTCTTGTTGCATCGTAATGTGATGCAAGCATCCTTTGATAAGACAAAAATATAGTGTACGATCTAGAGTAGGTTAATAGTGATAGCTCTCACTGGTGATAGCACTTGTTTGAATCCTGAGAATGAGTTGGTAAATAAAAATAATCAAAAGAGGTAGTGAATACAAATAATTGTTAATGAGTTGAAAACGTTGAGAATGAGTTAAACATCGCATTAATCAGAAATCATAATTTAGCCAGGGTAATATTTCAAATTGTATATTAGTTCATCGGATAATTGCCTATTTCTGCAAACTATTGCTGTAAATATTTGCAAAGGTCATTTATAGTTAGCGTAGACTTAAAACCGTTTGAGTTCTTGAGCATCAATTTCGAATATGTTATATACATTAATTTAAAATTAACTCTGTAAATTAACGACATATCGTAGATTAATCTATTAAGAGGTCCTATTATTGTATATTTGTCTACCCGTTGATATTTTGATTTGATAAATCCGTTAGGTTAATTATATTCGTACATACGAAGATCGAAAGCAGTAAATATTATCATAGTGCTAACAAAGATTACAGCAAAGGGTGAGACAAAGATAGGAGGAGGATACAGGTTAGACGGTGAGTAGGCAGTGAACGAACAGAAACTCTTGAACTCTAATTCAGAAATGGAGAGAATGCGGAAGTTCCGAGGATGAATAACTGTGAGAAGAGACACTTTGTTTGGCCTACAACGCTCTAGGGCGTCTGTAGAAAATGCGTTTTTTCAGTGTCTACCTCTGAATATGAAGTTCTCGGTATACATGATATACTCTTGGTCTGAAGTTTTTCGTACCCAAAATACGATATTTGCATTGTATATGAATATTTTGAAATCATAAATCTGCTGAAGTAGAAGATAAACATAGAATCCAACAGTTAATGAGTTCAACTAGTGAGAGTAAACTTTAGAGAATCAAACTTTTTAATAGAAGAGTTATGCAATAGAATAATTGAACATTCAAATATGTTTATGACAATCATTTTTTTAACAATATGTGATAAAGCGTTTAAAGTAAAATAAGACCACAATTTATAAATGGAACTCAAGAAAGTGAATTCAAAAATTCGGAGATATCAAAATAATAAAAAGCAAAAGTTATAGAATAGATTGACTGATTTTCATTCTCAAATTTGAGATTCGAGCGTAAAAACTGACATTTAGAGTTGTAGAACGTTGTACTTTTTCATTACATTATGTATAATTTAATATGTTAGTCTAATGACAATAATTTAACTCTGTTTGATACGAAGGAACAAAAAAGATAAATAGAGAACTGTAATTTATTTACATTTTGATTGACAATAGGAAACATTAGAAAATGTCATGCATATAAACATAGATTTCAACCAGAAAAATTGAACAATTGAAAGATATAATCAATTTTGCACCTACAGTGGGGTATGATTTTAGTTCACGAGTTAACTGACAAAGCTAAGTGAGGAAATGACGAAAGTTGTTAAAAACTGCACGCTTTTCACGCTGGCCGAATGCCAATTCGAATTGCAGAGAGATCTTGGGGACTCACGGAATAGTACGTTTGAAACTTAGGAACTAAATTGCTTAAATTGTTCATGTTGTTTAAATAATGACCCTAAGTGGTAAACATATAGGATACGATCACAGTATAACAGTTCTGCATAGAAATATATCACGAATATTGCAAAAAGTTTATAAAAATATCCTTCTTAAAAACAGCAAAGCTGTATGATTAGTCATATGAATACAGAAGCATAATCAGATGTAAATTTAAGTGTCTTCCAAACTTGAAATGTTGTTGTGTCCACAACAGGATATAAATTAAATACATATTGAGTTAAATGGAAAAAAATAGAATTTAAAACATTGCTTTAAATAACAAGACCATGATTATTTAAATCAATAGGGAATATTTATTCTGGGGTATTGTAAAATTGTCTATTCAATTCATCACCCCAGATAGAACTCATGGTACATGTAAATATGTAAATGAGATAATTTCAAAATCTTAAACTTTTCAATTCTGAAACTTTTTTTCTTTTCTCTTGCAGTAGCTAATGTGCTCAGGTATGTGATGTGGCATATAATTTATAGTGATAGAGATGTATATTGAAAGCATTACTTTATTTCATTTTTACTTTAATATTGCACATTTCTGTAAAATTATCGACCACTAAAACGTAGTTCCGTTTAATGAAGAAATTGTTGTCAGGTATGTTGAAGTGTTCATAAAGGCTGTTGTGAAGTTTTCAAAACTCGTAGTATCATTCCTTGTTTTAAAGGCATTAGGAAGCGTGTGGAATCCAAATATTGCTTCTCCCCAGGTTTCAGTTCCGAGAACTAATACCAAGACAGCAATTATGTTCAATGGAAATCCAGCTATAACCTAAAATTTAAAACAAAATTTTATGCGAAATGAAAAAACCAAAACACATAGGTCATTAACAATTATGTTATTAAAAACAAGCATGAGAAAATATGTCCAGTTTTAGAAAAAATAGTATTCTTCTTGAAATTTTACAGATTAAAGTTGACTACCGAGTAACTTACCATGTCTAGAACCCGCACAAACCCATAAGAAAAGACAACTGCGTTCGGGGGAGTGGCAACAGGAAGCATGAAAGCAAATGATGTAGCAATGGCCGTAGGAAACATGAAATAAAGTGGGTTAACTTCAAGCGTAACAGCCTGTATAAAAATAATAAGTACTTGATACAGTCTATTCAAAATTGTTCACACAATATTCAAAATAATTAAACCATATATATTTCCTTGTCATAAATTTCTCACTTTCTTAAATGTGCAAAACAAAAAAATAAGATATCCCTAATGTTAATAATCTTTTAAAAATCTTTAAGAATTCAATTTAGCATTTGTAGAGCAATCAGGCATAAGTATTTTGTAAAACATTTAATTATGGTTGTAACGATGTATTTGATTGGATAAAAAATTATTTTATATCGTATAAAATGGGTTGCCTACGTCACAATGACTTGCGTCAAAAACGTATCAATCCGCCTGACGTTATTACATTCAAATTTTGCACAAATTGAAGTCATTTTGTTAGAACAATAATCTTTTATTCTTACATCAAATGAATGAAAATTAAATTATAAGGAATGAATTTAATAGCTACCCATTTTATACGGTATAAACTGGGTTGGAACAGTTTACGCTTTTTTATAAACCGCTTCGCGGTTTATAAAGCGTAAACTGCCCCAACCCAGTTTATACCGTATAATATCGGTAGCTATTAAATTCATTCCTTAAATAACTTGAATTTTCCAAATCTCTAAGCTTAAAGTTTGTTATTACCAGTTCTTTCATAATGGGCATCATCAGGGTACATATTGCAACATTACTTGTTACTTCTGTGGCAGCAGCAACCATTAAACATAAATTTAAGTTCATCAGCCATAGATCAAAATCTTTAAATACAGTTAATTGTTCACCTATTAATTTCGATAATCCCGAGTCCTAAAATGGAAAAATAAATAACAATATACAGTGTGCAAGAATAATACATCTAATCAATTTCAATTTAAAGCACGGTTTAAATATTATTAGCATTAAGCTGCTAGCACTTAATTAATATTTGTCAATATAATTTTCCCAAAAAAAATAAAGAATATTAAAAAAAATAAGCTTAAAAAATGTAATTTTGAATTAATTTCCCGTTTCATAATTGACAAAAATACAAAGTGGCATCTAGAAGTATTAAACACTGTGTCAACAAACTTTAAAAGACTTAGGTAGAAATGCTCCTTAATATAAATAAGATCGTAATATGATAATACTGATAATTAAAGTATTGAATGAAACGAAAGTATAGGCATTATAATACAGTGATTTATTTCATACCTGACTTCCTTTTGCTATAGCAAAACCTCCTCCAATCAACAAAACTATTCCCCACGGAACCTTTTTCTCCGCTGCCTTCCAAGATAGAAGAGGAGGTAAAGGTTTTCCCTTCTCTGAAAGTATGATAACTGAAAACTATCAACCCATTAGTCAGAAAACAACCATAGCACTAAATGAAGAACTAGTAATATCTTGTGCAAATATTTTTCAAATACGTATGTGAGTTTATATAGTTCATAAATATTTGTCCTTAGTTCTCAGTTCCTAGACATATTGGTTTATCACAATTCTCATTGAATTTTGTGGATTCATTTTCTCTGTATGATGCAATACGTATAGGTATTCAAATGAACCTTTGAATGTGTGAGGTAAAACAGAGGGAAATAGAAAAAGGCTGATGGCGACAAGAATAGCCGGTGTGGAGTCAGTTACGGTTCTGAAAACAGAAAACATAACAATCTACGGAATTTATCATGTACAAGAAGAAAAGAAATTTTAAGAAATTGAAAACTTATTATATAAATCTTTTCAAAGGTTAAGAAAATGATCGTTTCAAGGGAAGCAAAATTGCGATTTGATAAACAATCGAAACTCAAATGAACCTAGCAAAAAGAAAGCTATGAATATGACATAAATTATTGAAAACCATGTATAGATGCACCTTTGTCTTAAGATAACAAAGCTGATAAAGTACGGATTATACTAGTAATTACTTTTCTGGAAATATATCACCCCATCCTCCGACTCCCCCTAAGTCTCTGGTGACCCACAATAATGCTAGCATTACAAAGTGAACTATCACTGCTCCTTGTCCAAATCTACGAAACAAAAATGAGATAATTACATGTATGTTGTTTACTGTGCTTCCCGAAAAATTAATGTATATATGCGCACATACAGGTTCTTACGTGATTGGTCCAAGCTCTTCATATTCCTTTCTTATAACATTTTTCACTTTCTTTGATTGCTCAGGGGATTTTCTATTGTAAGTTCTTTGAAAAACAAATTAAGAATTTATAGTTTGTCTCTTTTAGTGAAATTTCTGCCACTGCTTAACATATTATACATGTCATTGTAACTGGTCGTTATTTCTTTAAATTTGAAAGAGTACAAGTATATGATAAAACAGGACAACATAACAGAATGGAATATTTTTTGCAATTACATATATTTTCTAATGGCAATTCAGCATTGTCAAGCTTACTTGCAGTGTAGAAACAGGACCTGGAGCCATGCCCAGACAAAGATAACCAATATGGCGGATATCGGTAAACAGTACTGCATCCACGTTGTAAAGGTAACTGGGGATTGGACATTTTTCTCTTCAAAAGCACTGTAGAATTAAGAATAATTTTGTATACACGCTGAAAGATTTGATTATTCTCTCTTTGCAGATGGTGTTGTGCACAAAAGCATTTTTACAACAAATCTATATTGCATGCACTCCCTTTTATATATTAACAATATGCGTACTGCATAGTTAAATTGCTTATACTACTAAAAGAATTAGAATATGTTTATCAACTGATGTTCAGAAGGCATAAAGAAAACAGATAAAAACAGAATTTGATCCTTCTAAATAAAAATCTACAAAGAATAAAAACTTGTGAACAGAGCATTTCAACCATGGAAATTCAAAACGTGGGATCGTGTGCCTAGGAGGAATGATGAGCTTGACCTGTTGACAAAACTTTCTGTAGTTAACTTTAGAATAAATCCAATGCCTTATTCCTTACTCAAAAACTCATTTATTTTCTAAATTCAGCCAAAAGGCAAAAAAAGTTTTTAAATATTGTGCTTACGTGTCTGCAGCCCCTTTCATGACAATGTTAGGACCAGTTCCGGTCAGGCTAGCCACTCCCCCACAGTTAGCGGAGTAAGCTATTCCTAACGACAGTGCCTTACAGATACGTGAGAACTCTGCATTTTCCGCTTTTTCTTCGTCAGCTCGTTTCTTTGAATTTTCTCTCCTTTAAGAATGGTAATAATTCGCTTTAAATACTAAAGACTTTAAAGTAACTAAAACTCAAAACTTTGGAAGTACGAGGGCCGTTCAAAAATTACGCAGACTGTGCTATTATTTACTCTTACAGACGTCATATACTTATGAAATTTCACAGAAAAATGGATCTTTAAGATTCCAATAAATTTTGGGCAAAATTTCTGTATTTTAAAACAATTCTACTAAAATTATTGGTATGTTGATATCGCTGATGGAGAGGTACGGAGCACGACAAAAATTTGAAGCAAAAGCATGCGGAATCAAAAATATAACTCATTAATTTTCTAAAATTCGCGATATTTTTCGACAATTTTCTCAAATGTATCGTTAAATTGTTCTATTATTATGTATTTAGACTTCTGACGTGATATTTGAAGTATTAACAGAAATATAGTGATTTTTCTCTGATGCGATTCCCGTGAAAATGACGTCTCCTGAATTGACGGCGCACCACACTTTTGTTAAATTATGTGTAATGCTCGAGATATCGCCAACATAGATCCAAAATATGCATAATAAAACGTAGTAAACTAGAGCATTCGTGACTTTCGTCCTCAAATAGCAAATTGAAATTTTAGACCGTTAGACCTATGTAAAAAGGCTTTACGGGAGTACTGGAAGAAGATTATATCGACGAAAACTTTATTCGAATTGTAAAGAACGTGATTGAGAGTCACCAATATCATACTAAATTTCATAAATACCAGCATTTTTTGGCTTTAAAACAAACAAAAAAAACATTCTTGATTTGTTTAATAGATTTTAAGCTTGACAAGAAGTGGTGTTTGGATTTGAGTAGATAAGGTAACTTAAACTATACATTTACTCTTGGGAAAATTTTGAGAAAATGAAAGCTCAATCACATATTTAATTTCTTATAATGCCTGTGACGTCGAAGATTTTGCTGCTCCGTGACTTAATGATATGTCCTGAAAAATCACTCAAAATTGATACCAATTTACATCATTTTGATATGAAATTTTGAAGACCATATGAAAAGATATATTATGTGTGACATATATGTCGTCAAATATTTTTTCTGTGCAACATCTCCGAGAAATTTTTGAACGACCCTCGTAATGTAAACAAAACATATTTAATATGTAGGATTTTTAACAAAATTGTCAATCAATAGTTGTACAATATTGTAACTCACGACTGATTTTCTTGGTCATTTGCTAGGTTGCCATTAGAGCTATGTTTTGTGCCATTCTGTACAACTTTCAGTTCAAAATCAACCTCACCCTGGTCAATAGCTGTGAAGAAAACCATTGTTTAATTATAAAGCTTAATTCTTCAAAAAGCAGTTTAAAATAAGTTGGGAAATCGTCATTTTTCGTGAGGGAAACAATGTTCGATTATTTTGTCGGACATTTGTATCACTACGACAAATATTTTGTAAATCATTATTGAATATTCTGAATATACGAGTTACTCAAGGAACTGCGTTCATATGAAACTACAAAAACTTACCTTTTGCTCAACATCTTATGTCTAAATATGCTTATTGACAAATATGTTCATAATTGTTTTTCTCCTATTTTTCCTTCCATTTGTTGTCTTATTATTTTAAAGAGATTTTTCTTCTTCATTTGACATAAAGAATGATTAATATAATAATCTCAATGAACTTCTCCATTGATTAATTTGTTGAAGATTGTGAAAGTTTTTCTCATACGCAAATTATTTTTCCTTTCATTTACAGAATGCATAATTATAAAAATATTATTGTATTTAACAAAATACTCTAACAAAAAGAGTGTTAAACTGTTTGAAAACAAAGAAGATGAGGAAAACAACAAAAACCTATGGCTTCGTCCTTTTTCTCTGCCTCTCTTGTCTCTTTCATTGTGACCAGGACAGCGTTAGCTATAGGAATCATCATGGCGGTGGTTGCTGTGTTACTAATCCACATTGACAGGAACCACGTGGGCAACATCATCCCAAACATCAACCTAATGGGGGTAGATTTAAATATTTTAAATCTAAAATACTGCTGGCCTAATTCAGTCTCATGCAAAAATTAGGTTTCTACATTAAAGGATGATTTTTCCCTTTTTGTAAGTAACAATTAACTTGTTGAAATTTAATTTTTTTTAGGGGGAGGGGGGTTAAACAAGGAAAGGGCTTCTTTTTCAAGTAATTATGAAATATACCGAATGAACAAGTGGCTAATTATAAACAAATTTAAAAGTAATATACATATACATGTAGAGGTACCTAATGGAATTCGCGAGAAGCACTAACTTTTACAGTTGACGGTTTACTTCGACATTTTAACCTGTATCATGTACGAAGGTACAGACGTGATAATAGTTAAGAAAACCTTTCTAGTGGTCATAGATATGGAGTTAGGGGTGTGTTCCCGTTTTGCACACATTTAATAATTAGGTATGAACAATAGGTGTGAAGTGTGTTTTGATAGCAATTATAGTCTGATTTTTGGTTTGGATTTACCTGGATTTACCTGTGAATACCTGATTTAGCTTAATGTATTCTTAAGAGGTTTAATACAATTTTAAAAGCATTTTATTAAAATTCTATATATATTTATGGGAAAATATTTGATTTTATTGAATAAATTATTAACTATTTAATATTATTTATTAGTTAAGTCCAATTTCTTAAAATAAAAAATACTTTTCAATCTTGATAAAATTCTAAATGAATTAAAGATATAACAAATAATAAAGAAAATAGAGAATAAAAATTACTTTGAAAAATAAAGCTCAAGCCAAGAAGATGTTAAGGACCCTCTCTACACAAGTGCAAAATGTTTTTTGGACACAAAAAAAATATATTGTAAAATTTATATTTTTATCTATCTAATTTTCACTGTATGGTTTGTGGCATTTACCCCCGAAAAAAATGTCCAAAGACAACATGATATCAGTTAATAGAAATCACTGTTGTACTTCCATAGGGAAAGTACATGTAAATAACATGTTCAGTTAATTTATCCTGACCTTTTAAAAAAAATACTTGAAATAATTATGAATTACGTAATATACTGCAAATTTCTAATTTTTAGAATTTAGATCTAAGGGCAGATCACTCTAATTGCAGAAAAATGCCATATCAGAACTCTCTAGTGTGCAGTGTAGAGAGGGTTCTTAAGATTATCAGATAATTATAAGATCAAAGTGAGGATCCATGATTGCTGCTGATCCAAGCTGGTAAAATTTTAATTATTATAATTTTGTGTCTTTCAATGTTAGTAAATTGTAAATAACTTTGTATTTATTCTCTTATTTTTTCACTATAAGTTCACCTTTCACCTACTTACTAAGTATGGTATAGACTATAGCAATTAAGTAATTATCTTGTAAACTTCCCGTTTTGCACACATTTTTTAATTACCTGTAATTCAAATGTGTGCAAAACGGGAACAAACCGGAGTTAGGGGTAGTAGCATGTGAGGCCGGGAGTTGAGCGTAGGGTGGTTGTTTTTTCTTCAATGACAACTTATATGTGCATTAAAATAACTCGTTATTTTCGGTGAATAAAATAGTTGATCTAAATACTGTATACAGGGAAAATTTCGCCCCCGTTTTATTTTCGCCCCTTTCGCCCTCTTCTTGATTGGGCGAATTTAAAACGGGACGAATTCAGATTACACAGCATAATTTCTTAAACAGAACTATGAACTGGCGAATTTAAGTGCAAAAGGGCGAAAATAACACGGGGCGAAAATAACCCTGTATACAGTATTTATATCGTAAAATGGATTCCGTACATTTCGCTTGTGTAAAAGTAAGCCGTCAACTGTAAAAGTCAGCGCTTGTCGCAAAATTCCAATTTAATAACAAGCCAATTTAAAATTTAGACTTTTATTTATTAATTTTACAGCATATTTAATCTTCAAACAAAGAATGAACGCATGAATAAAATCAGAGATGATTTCATCCAACCCTCCCCCCCCCCCAAGAAAAAACATTTTTTAAACTAACCATCGTGGCTCTGACCCGACAAGCAAAAGGACTCTAAGGGCAAGACGTTTATGTATATCCCAATGCTCAATGGCTGCTGCAACGATCAAACCTCCAATAAATAAAGCTGTAGTGTCCTATTTGGAAAAATATGACACATTAACAACGATGTCCAAAAGTTTGTGGCAGCAACGCCCTTTTTTTATTTACATTTTAGAAATAATCTTTGTTAATTACGTAATCATTAAAAGTATATAAAAGTCATTTTGTAAACTTTTTGTAAAATTAAAGATTCATGTTTGAAATTTTTTAATCCTTTAACAAAGAATAGTTTTATTAAAATTTCCCTATAAACGATCAACAATCTCTTGTGTATATAAATTTAATAGTTATTTGTTAAAATTTTCACTGAAGTTAATGACACGTACATTGAGGTATGTTTTCGATACATCTTTTGCATACAGAAGTCCGACCATAGGAAATAGGATGATTGGTAGAAGTGCCGTAACAGAAATCGGCAGAGCTTCTGTTATCCAAAACACAGCCATTATGATTATCACGTATGCACATTTTGCTTCCTGCATAAAAAGTAAAAATAATTACTCTTATAATTCAAACCATGCTTTCATTTTTTCTTTTTCTGATAACTACAGAAAGTAAGTCGACAATCTCTTAAAGCTAACTAACATATAATTACTTTTGAATACTAATAGTTGTATTCTCTACGTACTGCAAAATCATTAGTTTCCGTCGGGGATAATTTGCCTTGTATGCCAAGTATAAAAAGATCCACAATTTCATGACCAAGTCGAAATATTTCCTATACATTCATTGAAATGCTCAATTACATTTTCTTAAACACGAAATCAAATTCTCCATTACACTATATGTATTTTTTTTTTTACTTTTTTTATTCTATATTTTTTTAAACTGATATTTTCTTTACAAATTAAAATAAGAGGTACGGTGAGCAATAAGCTCATTAAATGATTCCCCGCCACCCATACGAATATAATGGCAGTGTCAATGTTTTGCTGTAGGAAACCCAAAATATGTGTCAGGTCAAAGAGTAAAGTAGAAGGTGCAGAATTACATTATGTAATAAAGATTCTCTGAAAGTCTCATCAAATTTCAATCAGTGGTACACGTATAAGAGGAGTTGCGGATAAGAGATGGGTATATCCCAAACTGTACCTCACAGTACCTCTAGTTTACTTAATATACAAAGTTAAGATTTTTACATGTATTATACCATCCGATTGAAATGTGGGAGGTTAGTGATGTCCATCTGTCCGTCTGTCCCTTACACTTTGGGGTATCCATCTTTTATCCACAACTCCTCCTATACCACTAAATGAAATTTAATGAGACTTACACAGAATCTTTGTTACATAGTGCCATTCTGCACCTCTTATTTTATATTTTTGATCGGACAAATATTGCAGTTTTCTAATTGCAAAACATTATCACTGCCATACTTCCTATAATATTAAATGTTACCCTTTTCTAATCTAGCCTCCTAAACCTCTGAATAAAATTTAATATAATATATACTTTCATAGATTCTTTATTAAACAATGCCATTGTGCATCTCTTATTTTACTTTTTGATCTGACACTTTTTTCGGGGGATTTCTGAACGCAAAATATTGACTTTGCTATTATAATAGTATGGGAGGTGGGGGTATCATTTAGTTACCTCATAATCAGTGCTCACAATTACTATAGATTTCAGCTTTTTTATATATATATAGATAAAAGTTTATCGTTCATCCGTCCATAATATGGTATTTTCCTACATTTACTTCCCCTCGCTGTTCAAGGACAGAGAGAAGTTTGATGTGACATAATATTATACGATACTCTTAAGTCTGTCTGACAATTTCTTCATTCTTCTTCGAAATTCACAAAGATGTACGTCAATTTACAAAACTAAGGTGTAATAAAAATGACGCACTTTTAATGTTTTAAAATGTTTACCTGAAAAACCCGGACTTTACACACCTTCATGATGTAAAATAAGCATCGAAAAGTAGGGGTTCTTTTAGTTTTTATTATTTTTTAAACATTACTTTAATTTTGGAAAGGGTTTGTTTTACCTGAACAAGTTTCAACTTCCTGGATATATTTTAGGGTTAATGGAAAGATAAAAAATGGAATTATTCTGTATTGTAATTCTTCAGAAGTCAAAATACATGTACTATCAAAATCTCCTTTTTAAACATTCTCAGTCAGATTAAAATTTGATTTCAGCATAAACTATTCAATCATCATATTATAACTAGTTGTGAAAAAACTGTTTTCTGCTACCTGTTCTGTGCACTAGATATTTCATGGAGGTGTACGTGTACATTAAGTGACATCTTATCGACGTTGAACTCAAAAATGTAAACATGCAGACAGTTTCGCACCTTAGTATTAATATGTGGGTCAAGATTTTATCATCATAAATTTAACAAAACACATTATTATGCATCAGTGCATCAACAAAGATTCCTTGCTTTAATGTATTGTAAATTAACATACAGATCTGATTCACTTAGCCTAATTACAGCCATGTATCTAAAGGCAAAGATTTTTTAATGGCTCAACAATCGTTGATGAAATTGTACTTTGATAATTTTACATCTCTCGGATATTTTATATCTCTCAGTTGATTGGATACGCAAGATCATACTCAACGTATGAGCAATTTTTAAAACGAAGTATGTTATTGACAAACAATGCAATCTGCTGAAACCAGAATATGTCAGGTCCCGTTTCAAATCATTTTATAGATCTATGGTGGATAAAATGCCCTTGTCAGCAAATTTATCATTAAATTGCTGGGTGACGTTTTTCACACTAATTGATAGACCATTATTTACACACTGGATTGTCCATGGATTTTTTCTTTATTCCCCGATCATGACAAGGAGCTCACGAACGGGTGTGTGTGGGTGTGTGTGGGACCGGTCGGCAGGGGATGCTCACTCTTCCACTTCACCTGAACCCATCACTGTTTTTATCTGCAGGTCCGTGTTTGCTCTGCTCATAATTTGTGTTGTTTAATGGACCTTTGAGAGTGAATACTGTTCGTTATCTTCCTAGGTTCCATTATGTTTATATAGTCCAACATTTCAGTACATTTTTTAAGTTTTCGAAATGCAGTTTCCTTAAAGTATGCAAGTTACAATGATTTGGATGTCAGGAAAAATTACGAAAAGATTCACAAGGAGTTATATAGACTTTAAAGCTAACATATCCCCCAATCATACAAATCTCCCCATCTCCTCTCGAAAATCGGGGGGGGGGGGGGGGGGTGTACTGAAAGTTGGTCATGAGTTTAATATTTTAGATAAATGTAGATTTTTTCGAAGAATAAAAATAATGTATACAATGGATAAATATTGTTTAACATAATGTACACAAATGTCTTTAACTTTGAGACAAAATAAATGTACTTACGTTTCCTTCAACAAGAAGAATCAGTGGTAATAAAACAACTGGAGTTAATATGACGATGAATAAATTCCTAATACTTAGTAGTAATCTACAGAACGACTGACTCTCGGACGACATAACTGTTATTACTCACGTAAATTTCTTAAAAGTAAAAAAGGCAGGACTTCAAACGCAGATAAATTAAACTGTTTTGCATTATTCTATGCGTCAAGGTAAAGTTGAACCATGCGGTTTAAGAAAAAAAGATGTATCTGACAAGGTTAACAAAAGTATGTCAATAGAAGACGTCTTACTCTCACAAATATATGTTCATATCAAAATAGTGCATCTCTACCGCATGTATCATCGCCTTGTATGTACCTTACATTATGTCTCTCACCAGTGAAAAACACGCTAAGGTCAAGTTGCACTTATGCAGTGGATGGGTCCCTGCCTTCAAAATTTTAAGAATTTTTTGTCACGTGTTTTTATAACTCCATTCAAAATTCATAAATGAAGTGAATATGCTACTCTTATGCATTAATATTACCCTTCAATTGCTCTAATTGTCTCAAACACACATTTTCATTTTACAAAACTGAAACTTTTTTCATTGATATATATTAATGATTATAATTAAACACCTCAAAACCATATGCACTTTTCGGTATCTATTTAAAATTGAAACTATGCAATATAATATCAGCCTCTAGCGATGCCCAGAAACATCATTTACATTGACACTATCAAGCGTTAAAATTTGCTTTTCTTAATTTTATTTAAATATAAGTACTTAATTATAACATGTAATTAAAATTTCATTTACAACAGGGCATTCGATATTGAGCGATCGTATTCGAAAACTATATAAAATACACACTATAAGTTTTTTAAAAATGCCATTGTTATTGTCTTAAATTTTTTTAATCTTAAAAAGTTTTTGTATCCTCTACTTTCATAGACTGTTTACTGTAACTCCCTCCGCAAGTGAGAGGGTATTTATTGATCGATATATCCGTATGTCTGTCCGTCCGTCTGTTAAATTTTGGCGTACCCACTATTATCCGCAACTCCTCTTATACCACTGATAGAAATCTAACGAGAATCTTTTTTACGTAGTGCAGTATTGCACCTCCTATTTTACCTTGTATTTTAATCGTATTTCGTGTTTGCCATAGCAAAAAATGGATAATGCTACTCTTTGTAAATTATTGAAGGGTACACATGTACCATCTCTTATCCGCAACTCCTCCTATAACACTGAATAAAATTTAAGCATACTTTAACATATTCTTTTCAATTTGTTTACATAATGCCATATTGATTATGCATCTCCTATTTTACTTTTAGATCAGACACTGATTTCGTATCTCCCGGAGCAAAAAACAGACTTTGCCATTAAAATCATATGGGATGCAGAGGAACCATTTAGTGTGTATTTTGTGGCTCCTGGGTCGAGGGTTCTGGTGTAAGGGAGGGGCTCTATTGATTATATAGTGAAAATGCATTAATTCTTTAAAAATCTTTTTCTCGCTCCTGAGTATTAAACAAGCAAATTACATATATACAGTCAAGAAAAGTGCCTCTTCGAAAATTGTAAACTTCATGGCCCCAGGGTCAGGGGGTCTGGTGTTAGGATGGAACTTATTGATTATATTTAGTGGAAATGCATTGATTCTATGAAAATATTATTCTCTGCTCTTTGGCATTAAACAAACTAACTACAAACATAGGTCAGACGAGAAAGGTGCTTCCTCGAAAATTATAAATTTCATTGTCTCAGGGTCAGAGGTTCTAGTTCTGGCTCTATTAATTAGTGAAAATGCATAATTTTTTTTCAAATCTTCTCCTTCGCTCCTGGATATTGAGCAGATGCATATGTGTATATAATAACTAGGATGAGCAATAGTTCTCCTTGCAGAATTGTGAATTTCAAGCCTCTGGTTCAGGGGTACAGTATGGCGTTCTGGTATTAGGGCGGGGCTCTAATTACATGTACATGTATACACACTTTGCTGTAAATGAATTAATGCCTTGAAATAAGTTCCTTGGTATCAATCAAACATTTATGATAAGCAAGGGAACCTTTTCCAAAATTGTAAAATGTGTCGCTCCAGAGCCAGAGGTTCCTGTGGGGTGGGAGCTGATTAGTTGAAATGCATTTTTGTGTGCCCCCACTATGCTTATGGGTAATAAGTAACCAAACTAAGTTTTCTTAGTGTAAGTTATAATGAGCAATGTTGCCTCTTTCAAAAGTGTCAATGTCAAGGCCTCTGGGTTAAAATGTTTTTGCATGATGCTCAGGTGAACTATAAGGCCCATGTGCGTCTTGTTATTTTACTATTTAAAAATACAAAAAAAAAACAATATTATTGCAATATATTGCGTTCAGAGAATAATGGCTTTCTTATCTGCTACCATAAAAAGACTAGAGACGAGGTGAAAATTCCAATTATGTTTTTGTTTTTTTTGTTTTTTGCATTGGAGGATTCTAGGTCATATAATCATACCTGCAAGAAAAAATCTAATTTAGTTTGACATACGACATACATATTGTAACGTGTATATTTAATGTTCAAAATTTGCAATATATGTTGCTTCTATAAACACTGAACAATAATGAAGTTATAGTAAGTAATATTTATTGTATTTTTAACCAGGAAGAACATTTCATTTGATATTTAAGTCTCGAGTTATGAATTGCAACACTTTTATAGTCGTTGAAATTACTTTCTCGTCATACATATGTAAAAAAAAATACTCATATAAATTTCAGGAGTAATTATCTTCAATAATTAACTTTTAATCAGGTTGTTCCAGTCAATGGATTAACAGTTGATATTGATGTAGAATTGTTGAATAAGGTTAAAGTTTCATTGGATACTTTAAAAGCAGCAGGAAGTGTATGAAAACCAAATATTGCTTCTCCCCATACTTCCGTTCCAATGACCAAAATCAAAACAGCTATGATATTTAATGGAAATCCGGCGATTACCTATAAGTATTCAATTTTAAGGATTAAACAACTAATTCGTCAATTTTATTAAAAAGATATATTTTGTTAAACATGTAATATAAAAAGTGTCTTTCTTTAAAGAGAAAAGTAAATTATTTATTTTTGAATGCATATAATATTAAATTAGGTATACATGTATATCGCAATCTTACCATGTCCAATACCCTGACAAAGCCATAAGAAAAGACAACTGCATTAGGTGGAGTGGCTACAGGAAGCATGAAAGCAAATGATGTAGCAATGGCGGTAGGAAACATGAAGTAGAGTGGGTTTACCTCAAGTGTGATAGCCTAGTGAAAATAAATTCTGATCAATTCCTTCAAAAATTAACATGCTTGGTATCTTAAATTGTATTTAATATTTATTCTTACCGAAAATCTCCAGAGATCACTTACACAACTTTATCTTGTCTTCATTTCTTTTGAAATTATAACTGTGACTGATAGTATATATGTATTAAATAAAATAGCAATATGTAACTAGGAGACTTATTGTTCACGGAACAATAAGAGGTCTTTCCACCTTTGAATTTTTCAGTTTTGTTTTATATATGATTCCTTAAAATTAAATTCCATGAAAAAAACCCCAAAATTGCTTTAAAAGAAAGAAAAAATTTCTCATTTTTGGAATGACCTTGACCTTTGACCTTTACATGAATTTGAAGATCAAAGGTCAATGAATCATATGCAGTTGGTCCCATGTCTCTAGCACTTGTTTTTGAAAATTTTTAATTATTTGTAAAATTCAAAAAGTTTCAGGGGCAATAACTCTTTGAACGGGTCACCAAATGCTTTCGCAATGAATAGATTGAAGAGTCCCCTTAATTAGTCGAAGACATTGGTGAAGGTTTCATACCTCTATGGTTTACGGTTTTAGAGGAGTAGCGATAACAAGCATTTCTTGCGAAAGGGGCAATAACTTCAGAAGGGGTCAAGGTTCATTTAAGCAGGGTGAACTGCAATAATCTTTTACGGAGTACATTATTATGGACTATAAATCTTTTCGATAAATCTTCAAACAAAAAAATTTTGTTTATTTGACTCCTCAAAATTAAATTCCATGAATAGAAAAACCAAAACTGTCTTAACCGATAGAAAAAATTAAAATTTAAAAAAATTGAAATGACCTTGACCTTTGACCTTGAAAATTTTTCAAGGTCAAAGGTCAAGGGCACAATGCAATTGACCCCATGCTTCTACCACTTATAATTTTCAAGTTATAAGGTTTTATATTAAGTACAAAGAAGTTAAAGGGCGATAACTCATATAAGGGGTCATCAGATCCTTTTGCATTTTTACAATGAAGTTAGGCCTAAAGACCCTTAACACATTAGAGAAGGTTTGGTGTCTCTACGGTCTACGGTTTTGAAGTAGTAGCGATAACAAGGTTTTTCGCATAAGGGGCAATAACTTTCAATAGGGTCAATCTTCGGGGAGAAGAATGAAATCTTTGAAATAGATTTAAGAGAACATATTAAAAATGCAAAGACTGATTGTATATGTTAAAAGACAAAAGAGATATAAAAAGAGGTTGATTTCTCAATTTTTGAGTGACCTTGACCTTTGACCTTGCATAAATTTGAAGGTCAAAGGTCACTGAATCTAATGCAGTTGGTCCCATGTCTCTACGACTTGTCGTTTTGAAAATTTTTGATTATTTGTAATATTCAAAAAGTTTCAGGGGCAATAACTCATTGAAGGGGTCACCGAATGCTTTCGCAATGAATAGATTGAAGAGTCCCCATAATTTGGCAAAGCCATTGATAAAGGTTTCATACCTTTACGGTTTACGGTTTCAGAGGAGTAGTGATAACAAGGGTTTTTAGCACAAGGGGCAACAACTTTTTAAAGGGTCAATCTGAAGGGCCAAGATTTATATCTTCTAAAGAGTTTCAAAAGTACATATCAAAGACATAAGATAGATCGTATATGTTTAAGGACATAAGAGCTATTAAGAGAAATTTATTTCTCATATTTGGAATGACCTTGACCTTTGACCTTGAAATGAATTTGAAGGCAAAAGGTCATTGAATGTTATGCAGTTGGTTTCATGTCTCTACGACTTTTCGTTTTGAAAATTTTTAATTTTTTGTAAACTTTATAAACTTTCAGGGGCAGTTACTCATTGAAGGGGTCAAAGAAAACTTTCACAATGAATAGATTGAAAAGTCTCCTAAATTAGTTGAAGACAATGGTGAAGGTTTTATATCTCTACGGTTTACGGTTTCTGAGGAGTAGCGATAACAAGCTTAACGGTGAAAGGGCCAATAACTGCGTAAGGGGTCTAAGTTAAAACATGGGGGGTCATTTTTCGGAATAACTTTAAATATCCAGTATCATGAACTATAAATTTTTTTGATAAATCTTACGGTGTCAAAACATAAGGTGAGAAATAGAACTAGGAGACTTATTGTTCACAGAACAATAAGAGGTCTTTCCACCTTTTTTAATTTCTGATAGTTTTATATTTTACTCTCCAATCTAATTTTAAGGGAAATGGCTTAAAAAAAGAAAATGAAAATTTGAAAAAAAAAAAAAAAATTTGAAATGACCTTAACCTTTGACCTTGATCAGATCTTCAAGGTCAAAGGTCAAGGGTCACATTGCAATTGACCCCATGCCTCTACGACTTTTAGTTCTATAGTTATAAGTTTAAATATTAAGTGCAAAGAAGTTAAAGGGCAATAACTCATATAAAGGGTCATTAAATCCTTTAGTACTTATACAATGAAGGTGTGCCTAAAGACCCTTAAGACATTAGTGAAGAGTTCATGCCTCTACGGTCTACAGTTTTGAAGTTGTAGCGATAACAATGTTTTTCGCATAAGGGGCAATAACTTTTGATAAGGTCAATCTTGGGGAACAAAAATGAAATCTTTGTAATAGTTTTAAGAGTACATATTAATGATGCAGAGACTGTTTGCATATGTTAAAAGACAAAAGAGATATAAAAAGAGCTTAATTTCTAATTTTTGGAATGACCTTGACCTTTGATCTTGACAAAATATTCAAGGTCAAGGGTCACAATGCAATTGACCCCATGCTTCTACCATTTATAGTTTTCAAGATACAAGGTTTAATAGTAAGTATAAAGAAGTTAAAGGGCAATAACTCATATAAGGGGTCATCAGATTCTTTTGCACTTATACAGTGAAGTTAGGTCTAAAGACCCTTAAGATATTAGTGAAGGTTTGGTGTCTCTAGGGTCTACAGTTTCGGAGGAGTAGCGATAACAAGGTTTTTCGCACAAGGGGCAATAACTTTTAAAAGGTTTTATCTTAGGGGACAAGAATGAAATCTTTGAAACAGTTTTAAGAGTACATATTAACGATGCATTGACATTAAGTATATGCTGAAAGACAAAAGAGATACAAAGAAAGCTAATTTTCTCATTTTTGGAATGACCTTGACCTTTGACCTTTACATGAATTTTAAGGTCAAAGGTCAATAAATCTTATGCAGTTGGTCCCATGTCTCTACGACTTCTTGTTTTGAAATTTTTTAATTATTTGTAAAATTCAAAAAGTTTCAGGGGCAATAATTCATTGAAGGGGTCTCTGAATACTTTCGCAATGAATAGATTGAAGAGTCCCCTTAATTAGTTGAAGACATTGATGAAGGTTTCAAACCTCTATGGTTTACGGTTTCTGAGGAGTAGTGATAACAAGCATTTCTTGCAAAAGGGGCAATAACTTCGAAAGGGGTCAAAGATCAAATATGGGGGGTCATTTTTCGGAATAACTTTTAATATCCAATATCATAAACTATAAAGTTTTTCGATAAGTCTTATGGTTTCAAAACATCTCCAGAAATAAAATAATAATAAACAGAAGCATTTCAAGAGGTCTTTCCACAGAAAGGTGGAAAGACCTAATAATAAAAAACACTAGGAGACATTGTTCACAGAACAATAAGAGGTCTTTCCACCTTTTTAAATTTCTTATAGTTTAATATTTAACTCTCCAATTTAATTTTAAGGGAAATGGCTTAAAAAAAAATGAAAATTTAAAAAAAAAAAAAAATTGAAATGACCTTGACCTTTGACCTTGATCAGATCTTCAAGGTCAAAGGTCAAGGGTCACATTGCAATTGACCCCATGCCTCTACAACTTTAAGTTCTATAGTTATAAGTTTAAATATTAAGTGCAAAGAAGTTTAAGGGCAATAACTCATATAAAGGGTCATTAAATCCTTTAGTACTTTTACAATGAAGGTGTGCCTAAAGACCCTTAAGACATTAGTGAAGAGTTCATGCCTCTACGGTCTACAGTTTTGAAGTTGTAGCGATAACAATGTTTTTCGCATAAGGGGCAATAACTTTTGATAGGGTCAATCTTGGGGAACAAAAATGAAATCTTTGAAATAGTTTTAAGAGTACATATTAATGATGCAAAGACTGTTTGCATATGTTAAAAGACAAAAGAGATATAAAAAGAGCTTAATTTCTAATTTTTGGAATGACCTTGACCTTTGATCTTGACAAAATATTCAAGGTCAAAGGTCAAGGGTCACAATGCAATTGACCCCATGCTTCTACCATTTATAGTTTTCAAGATACAAGGTTTAATAGTAAGTATAAATAAGTTAAAGGGCAATAACTCATATAAGGGGTCATCAGATTCTTTGCACTTATACAGTGAAGTTAGGTCTAAAGACCCTTAAGATATTAGTGAAGGTTTGGTGTAGCTAGGGTCTACAGTTTCGGAGGAGTAGCGATAACAAGGTTTTTCGCACAAGGGGCAATAACTTTTAAAAGGTTTTATCTTAGGGGACAAGAATGAAATCTTTGAAACAGTTTTAAGAGTACATATTAATGATGCATTGACATTAAGTATATGTTGAAAGACAAAAGAGATACAAAAAAAGCTAATTTTCTCATTTTTGGAATGACCTTGACCTTTGACCTTTACATGAATTTTAAGGTCAAAGGTCAATGAATCTTATGCAGTTGGTCCCATGTCTCTATGACGTTTTGTTTTGAAATTTTTTAAATATTTGTAAAATTCAAAAAGTTTCAGGGGCAATAACTCATTGAAGGGGTCACCGAATACTTTCGCAATGAATAGATTGAAGAGTCCCCATAATTAGTCGAAGACATTCGTAAAGGTTTCATACCTCTGCGGTTTACGGTTTCTGAGGAGTAGCGATAACAAGCATTTCTTGTAAAAGGGGCAATAACTTCGAAAGCGGTCAAGGTTCATTTACGCAGGGTCAACTGCAAACATCTTTTACGAAGTACATTCTTATAGACTATAAATCTTTTCGATAAATCTAGAAACAAAAAATCACACGGCGGAAAAATAATAAAAAAGGACTAGGAGACTTATTGTTCAAGGAACAATAAGAGGTCTTTCCACCTTCTTTGAATTTTAATTTTGTTTTAAAATTTAATTCCATGAATAAGAAACCAAAATTGTCTTAAAGGATAGCAAAAATTAAAAATGAAAAAAAAAAATTATATGACCTTGACCTTTGACCTTGAAAAAATTTTCAAGGTCAAAGGTCAAGGGTCACAATGCAATTGACCCCATGCTTCTATGACTTATAGTTTTCAAGTTATGAGGTTAAATAGGAAGTACAAAGAAGTTAAAGGGCAATAACTCATATAAGGGTTCATCAGATCCTTTTCCACTTATATAGTGAAGTTATGCCTTAAGACCCTTAAGTCATTAGTGAAGGTTTGGTGTCTCTACGGTCTACAGTTTTGGAGGAGTAGCGATAACAAGGTTTTTCGCACAAGGGGGAATAACTTTTAATAAGTTTAATCTTAGGGGATAAGAATGAAATCTTTGAAACAGTTTTAAGAGTACATATTAATGATGCATAGACACTAACACAAGACGAAAGACCACCTTTAAGCAATCGCTTAATGGTAGCTTAATGGTGACTTAATGGTGGCTTAAAGAAGTTAATTCCTTTAAGCCACCATTAAGCCACCATTAAGCTGCAACTTACAGGTGCTTAATGTCCAAACTTCATTAAGCTACCATTAAGCCACCATTAAGCTGAGCTTAATGGTGACTTAATGGTCAACCCTCATTAAACTTTTATGCATCTTATATAGAATCTTTGAACTAATTTTTAGTTATTTTAATATCATTTACGCAAAATCTATTCCAACTCATAATTCTGTCTCGATCATAATTTCTACGAGTTTTTTGTCAACATGCATAAACTTGATCACTGGGAACAAAGTTAGCTAATAGCCACAGGGGCTTGCTCGAGGTGTCTAATTTTTTCTTAAAATCATGTACAGTGATAATAAAACAAGACATCCTGTATCAGAACCGTATATTATTTTTTTTGAATAAATCATTATTACATGCGTTGTTTTTATTTTTAGTGTATATTATTACACACCGTGAGCAAGTCCTTGTGAAATATCTTAAATTTACAATACCAAAAATTTATTTGTTCTTAAAATTATCTATATTCATGAACACAAAATATATATTACTTTTTAAAAACAAAATGGTATTTTTATTTCATGTGTTAAAAGAAACATTCCGCTACAGAATTCACAGGAATAAAACTATATAATCTCATGAAAAAAAATCTCTGTCCTTTTTTTGTGGGGGGGGGGGGGGGCTACTGGTATACAAATGTTTAGTTTTCAAAGATTGACTTTTACCATGAAAAACTTTTTAATGGCTTTTACATCATGAATAATTCTAATTAATTCGTATTTTTTTTTAATAATGCAGCGGTAAGTATCTGTCAAAATCTAGTCGGTCTTCAATGATTGTTATTTCAAAATCGATTTTCAGAGGAACGGCCGATCAGACTAAACATGACATCCGACCAGATGTATACACATTGAGAAACGGGGTAAGATTAACAGATGATCAGTGTACAGTAAACCGACTGGTCAGACAATAGACCTTAATTAGGTGTCCCCCGTCCCCGGTTAACTAACAGGACTATACATACACAACGTACACTGACAGATTTTAATGATCAATTATTTTTAAAAAATTTAAATTTAACGCAAGCATATAACAAATTAGAATTTATGATTCATCGTAAAAAGTCAATTATTTTGATACCCATTATGATACAAAAAGAATTGAAACTGAATATGATATTCTAAAAAAAGTTTTTGTAAACGTAATTATCCAGGTAACTCTTACGCGAGGATTGTCACTAAATTGTTGACACAGAAACCGTTAATATCCGCAGTATATTAAAAATAATTGTAGAATCTGATGTTCCTCTTTCTTTTTCGATGATAGACTTTTGTGTTTTATCTATAATTGATTTATTTTCAATCATGATTTAATGATTACATTTCGAAAATTTTCGAATAACAGAGCGAAGAACTCAATCACATTACATCAATCTAAAAGCCGAACTCAGTGTAGAAATATATATTAATGTGTTAAGATCCACAAATAAAATTGTTTATATTTTGATTAATACATAAATTCAAGACAAAATACTAGTAAATACCTTTACAAGTCCAAACAAATTTTGAAAAAATTAAGGTTAAATATTTAATATTTTCGATATGTTATTAAGAGCAGCGATAGCCTAATGGATAAGGCGTTCGCCTTGCAACCCTAAAGTCATGGGATCGCGCCCCGACTCTGGCGATTTTTTTTTTTTTTTTAGATTTTGAATTTCGTTCTTTTTCATTATTTTTACCAAATCAAGATATAAGCGAACTCTACATTTATAACATTGATAACAAATCACTATAAAAATAATTTTTCACCCATATAAACAATATTATGGACTGCGTAATGTGACTTAATGGTGGCTTAATGGTGGCTTAATGGTAGCTGAATGGTAGCTTAATGGTGTTTGGACATTAAGCACCTGTAAGTCTAGCTTAATGGTAGCTTAATGGTGACTTAATGGTGGTCTAAAAGTTACCATTAAGGACCTGTAAGCCACCATTAAGCGACCATTAAGCTACCATTAAGCACCCATTAAGGACTTTGAGTTGGCTTAATGGTAACTTAATGGTGGTGTAAATGTTACTTAACGAGGCCCGATCTAGTTGAAAATTACGAAAACGGCATGATAAAAAATTTTAATTTTTGGAAATATTTTTGTATGTATTATGCTAAGAAAAATTAGAATGAAATTTTGTTACCTTGCCTTTATTGTAGTCAAATGGGGGCACTGTCAAGATATAGACCATTTTTCGTGTTTTTATACACAATTACATAGCAAAACTCTCCAAAAAACAAAGAAATTGAAAATAAAAAAAAAAAATACAGGATGAAATGTTTTGTTTTTCACATATATTATGCAATTTTCATTCTTCTCATAAAAAATGAAAAGAAAATTGGAGGTAGCCTTTATTGCAGTGAAAAGGGGGCATATCAAAACACAAAATTGGGATTTATTTTATCCGACTAGATATGAAATAAGTCGCCGTGGATTAACATAACATCAACAAACAACTGCAATACTGTATTAGTTTCTAAAAAACTAAATAATTCTTACATTCTGAAATAATTTTCTCTTATTTTTTTCTTAAAACGCGACATTGTTATACGTGGGAAAAGGGGGGGGGGTGTAAAGGCGACAAATGACGAATTTTACTAATATCATGTAATACATGTATATAGAAAAAAATATATATCGGGGGTTGCATTTAAATGATTCATTGACTGATTTATTTTAACTCAAGTTAATCCATGCACATTTAAGTCCTCAATAAAAAAGGGTGTGTATAAACACTGCAACACGTTCAAGGAGAAAGACTAAAATCGTTTACTTTTGGTTGTAGTGTTTGTTTTCTTAACTCACAAATTGAAATAAAAAAGGTAAAATTAATGCATATGTACCAAGAAATTGATACCTCATAATAAATCATGATCCAAAGTTGTTTATTAATTAAAAAATATTTTTAAAAAACATGTAAATTACGGAAATACCAGCTTTCAACATGTACATTCTATAGAGCTACCAGGTATGCAAGATCAGCGAAGCATTTTAGCGCAATTTGACGTCATTTTAATTGTGACGTTATTGTGTTCAATTGTGACGGCAGTCAAGGGTACTATGACGTGCGTGAGTCGACGCTGCGTTAAAACGTATGCGCAGTTCAAGTAGATCGGGCCTCGTTAAAGGTGCTTAATGGTGACTTAATGGTGACTTAAAGACAACCATTAAACCACCATTAAGGACCTATAAGCCACCATTAAGCCGGACTTAAAGGGTGTGTTTCATCTTGTGTAAATATATAATGAAAGACAAAAAAGATACAAAAAGAGCTGATTTTCTCATTTTTGGAATGACCTTGACCTTTGACCTTTACATGAATTTTAAGGTCAAAGGTAAATGAATTTTATGCAGTTGGTCCCATGTCTCTACGACTTCTTGTTTTGAAAATTTTTAATTATTTGTAAAATTCAATTACTTCCAGGGGCAATAACTCATTGAAGGGGTCAACGAATACTTTTGCAATGAATCATTGGAGTGTCTACTAAATTAGTTGAAGACATTAGAGAAGGTTTCATTTCTCTACGGTTCATGGTTTCGGAGGAGTAGCGATAACAAGGTTTTTCGCAAAAGGGGCTATAACTTTAAAAAGGTTTAATGTTAAGGGACAAGAATGAAATCTTTGAAATAGTTTTAAAAGTACATATTAATGATGCATACACATTAACTATATGATGAAAGACAAAAGAGATATAAAAAGAGCTATTTTACTCGTTTTTGGAATGACCTTGACCTTTGACCTTTAAATGAATTTTAAGGTCAAAGGTCAATGAATCTTATGCAGTTGGTCTCATATCTCTACAACCTCTGGTTTTGAAAATTTTTAATTATTTGTAAAATTCAAAAAGTTTCAGGGGCAATAACTCTTTGAACGGGTCAATGAATACTTTCGCAATAAATCATTGGAATGTCTACTAAATTAGTTGAAGACAATAGTGAAGGTTTCATTTCTCTACGGTTTATGGTTTCGGAGGAGTAGCGATAACAAGCTTTCTTGCGAAAGGGGTAATAACTCCGAAAGGGATCAAAGTTCATATACGCAGGGTCAACTGCGAAAATCTTTAATGAAGTACATTCTTATGGACTAAAAATCTTTTCGATAAATCTTGAAACTCAAAATCACACGGCGGAAAAATAATAAAAAATAATAAAAAAAAGAAACAGAAGAAAATCAATAGGTCTTTCCACAGAAAGGTGGAAAGACCTAAAAAGAAGAAACAAAAGGAAATCAATAGGTCTTTCCACAGAAAGGTGGAAAGACCTAATAATAAACAGAAGAATTTCAATAGGTCTTTCCACAGAAAGGTGGAAAGACCTAATTACGAAAATTTAACAAACCATTGCTGGTAGAAAGATATGTAAATAGGATTTACCAATTCTTTCATTATAGGCATCATCAGTGTGCATATTGCTGTGTTACTTGTAACTTCCGTGGCACCTGCTACTATAAAACATAGTACAAGATTCATCACCCACGGTTCGAAATCTTTAAACACTGTTAACTGTTCTCCAATCAATTTCGATAATCCAGAATCCTGAAATCAATGAAAAGAAATAAGAAAGGTAGATAACATTATATCCAGATCACACAATGTAATTATTAGGAAGGAAGAGAAGCATTCTCTCTGGCTATTTCTTGGCTGTTCAATTTCAATTTTAGTTGTATGATAAGAATATAGTAAACTAGTTTTCATTGACTGAATTGAAGACTTAAGTAGGGTGATTTTAGTACTGTGTATTGCTTTGTAAAATCTGTCTTTGACAATTAAATCAGATTCTTAATTTTCGGGTCAAAATTTCAGATCGTTTGCGTTTTTTCCCTTATTAACCTTGCTTCCTTTTGCTAGAGCAAAACCTCCTCCAAGCAATAAAATAACTCCCCACGGCACCATCTTTTCAGCGGCCTGCCATGGAAGTAAAGGTGGTAAGGGTTTGCCCTTTCCTAAGAAAATAAAACCGAACGTTTACTGATATAAACTTTGTTTACAAATGATATTGTTAATAAAAAAAAACCCAGAATCTATGAACATGTATATTTCATTACCGTTGCTGATTGTAGGGAAAATTTAAATAAAATAATAATGATAAAGCTTTCGGAATGTGTTAATGATATCATTTACTTTTTGTTCAAGAAAGACATAATATACTTATATAATATAACATGTGAACTTCAATTTGTAGAATTGAAAGTCTAGCATCTAGATAAGAAAAAAGAAGTCAACGGGCCTTATACATGTTGGTCACCTGAGTCTCATGTAACAATTGAATTTGGTTCGTGTTTAAAACTAGAGGCCTTAAAAAAGAAAATCAAATTTTTAAAACTAACTATAACTTAGCATGCTTACTTTGGTTACTAAAAACCCAGAGGAAGATCGGAGTAGCAAAGAGAAAATGCATTTCAACTTTGTAAACTTTGTGCAACCCCGTAACACCACAGAAACCACTGACCCTGGGGCCACAAATTTCATAATTTTGGAAATGTTATCATAAATAAAATTTCATCATAAATGGTTGATTAATAACCAAAGGACAGATTTCAAGGCATTAATTTATTTTCAACCCCCCACCGCAACGTATCCCTGACCCAGGGCCCAGAAATTGACCATCTGGGAAGAGAAACCTTTCTTCATCATAAATATGTACTTACATGTAGATCATTGACATAATATCCAGGAGCAAAGGAAAAGATTTTCAAAGGTATCATGTATTTACACTATATATGTAATCATTAGAGCCCTGCTCTAACACCACAACCCCTGTCCATGGGGCCCTGAAATACACAAATTGGACAGAGACATCCTCTCTCATCATAACTATGTACATAGTTCATTGGTTTAATACCCAGGAGCAGAGGAGAATGTTTTTAAAGAATTAGTGTATTTTCAATCAATAGAGCCCCGCCCTAACACCAGAACCCCCAAACCAAGGGACATGAAATTCCCAATTTTGAAAGAAGCTGCCTTATTCGACATTACTATAACTTGTTTAGTTTATCTAATATCCTGAATCAGAGAAGATTTTCAATGAAGAAAAACATTTTCACTATTTAATCCATTTAGCCCCGCCCTAGCACTAGAGCCCCTGACCCTTGAACCATGAAAGTCATAATTTTGGTAGAGGACTCAATGGTGATTACAATCTTGACAGCAGTTTGACTGCTTGATGTCAAGGACTACTAGTAAAGAGGATTTTTAAAAAATTGCATTTATTTAGTGGTTGTGGCCCCACTTCTCAGGCCCGTGGGGACCATGAAATTCACAACTTTGTTCCCTTCGCCCATAGATGATTTATGCTAGAATTGGTTGAAATTGGATTTCAAGAGTGGTTGCACAAAAGAAGCTGAAAATTTTTCAATGTTAACACACGACAAACGACTCACAACACACGACGACGGACGATAAGAGATAGCGATAGATAATATATATATATATATATATATATATATATATATATATATATATATATATATATATATATATATATATATATATATATATATATATATATATATATATATAATACATTTATCCCTAGTAATATCATGAGAAGGTCCCCACTTTAAATAGATAAAGTATTATATGTACACTTAGAAAGTTGAAGAAATATGATACATACTTTAGTTTACTATATAACAAATCATGATTCACCTTTAAAATTATGTGGAAGAACAGAGGGGAATAGAAAAAGACTGATAGCAATTAGAATGGCTGGTGTGGAATCAGTCACAGTTCTGAAAAAAGAGAAAGTATTCAGTTCATGAACTTTCCTTGTCAGTTATTCAATATGAAACTCTACATAAATGAAAAAAACTATTTGTAGGTGCATTTTTTTTTTTACTTCAATAGAACATTCATCAATAAACAGTTTTTAATAATAACTGTTTTGAATCATCTTTCAAAGATTTTTTTGTTAAGTGAATCGGTGTACTTATACAATAGGATGAATAAAAAGTGTACACCTACTTTTCTTGTAAAACACGGGTATGTATTTGATAACATAACTGTAAAGAAAGATATAAAAACAGATACCTTTCTGGAAATATATCACCCCATCCTCCAACTCCCCCTAAGTCTCTAGTGACCCACAAAAGTGCCAGCAGGACAAAATGAATAATGACTGCTCCCTGTCCAAAGCTACAAAACAATAGTACATACTGCTAATCAAAAGGTTGATTTCTCCATTTTCAAATTAATAGAATTTTATATCAAAACGTACGTTATTGAACCTAGTTCTTCATATTGTTGTCTTATAACATTTCTGACCTTCTTTGCCTGCTCAGGAGAGTTTTTATTATATGTTCTAAAAAAGAAATGGTATCATTTGTGACAAAATATAGGTTTTACAAATGTTTATTTGATGAATCTTTTTTTTCAACTATGTTGTAATGCTTAAATGCAAAATCTTACTTGCAGCGTAGAAATAGAACCTGAAGCCACGCCCAGACAAATATGACAATGATGGCTGATATTGGTAAACAGTATTGCATCCATGTAGTAAATGTGACAGGAGATGTGGCGTTTTTCTCTTGAAAAGCACTACAGGGTACAGAATTAATAAATAGTATATCAATAATCAGTTAACCTCATTATACACTTTCCATTTTGAATTTGCAAAGTGATACTTAATTTTTTTTTCTTTTTGAAAGGGTGCGAACTCCCTCGAGCCATATTTTTATGAACGATATCACTTAGTTGGAGACTTGACAAAACATTACACAGTATAAAGCTACATTATGATAGGTAAAGAAATATTTAATCAGAAGTACTCGATGTGAAAAATTATGGAATTCATTTACGAATCTGCTTACGTATCTGCAGCTCCTTTCATGATAACGTTAGGACCAGTTCCGGTAAGGCTAGCCACGCCCCCGCAGTTAGCAGAATAAGCTATTCCTAACGACAGAGCTTTACACATGCGTGAGTACTCTGCGTCCTCGGTCTTCTTTATGTTTGACTGTTTTTCAGTACTATCCATGGTGTGAAAATTGAAAATTTCAAGAAACCCCTGCCTTTTTAAAGCATTTTGATTTTCAAGTTTTAAACAGAAAGACATTTTAAATTAACACGTGTATGTTTTTGCTTTATCAATTCATCATCTCTTTTTGTTAAAAGAGTTTGTAAAACCACATAAGTCATTTTATCTGTTTTGTTATGAAAAGGTTTGCTATAAAGTAATATTTAACTTACGAATGTTTTTCATGGTCTTTGTCGAGATTTCCATTGGTCATATTTTTTATTTCATTCTTCACGGTAACGTCCAATTCAATGTCAACATCACCATGATCAACAACTGAAAAAAAAATTCTCTTACAGGAAAAATACGTTTAAAATCATACGTTTCCATGTATCGAAAAAAGAAAAGAAGTTGGTAACAGTTAAACATATTCAATTGAATAGAAAGTTGTGGAATGAGAGATATGGAGATAACGAGCTGTATTCAAGATCAAAAGTCTATGAAACAATACAAATAGGAGCAGAGCAAGCACGGAACTCCAAAACATTAGAGGTGGGATAGGTGGCATAAAGAACACTTTAGAGCAGATAATTTTCAAAAGAATATATGTACATGTATTAATTATATGCACGACTATTGTAGTATTTTCAAGTCCGGAAGGCTAGCTATATATTGAGATTTCCCCCAGCGTTCGCGTCAGTCCCTGTTTTTTACTCACTTTTTTGTTAGGTTTTCCGATATTAGAAAACAACAGTCCGATATTACAATGATACTATGAGTCTGATAATACATGTAAGTGTAATGCATTATATCTCATTACCATACCACTATTTTTTTTTAAATAAAAAATCACGAATATTTATCTTAATATATTAATTTTTTTCTGCAATAATATATTTAGCAAAATGTTCCCATAATTTAAAATTAATGTAAATTATAATATACTATCGTACATCACATGAAAAGGTTCTGTCTCATTAAATTTGGCATATTCTTTGTATGCTAGAGTCAAATCTAGACAAAGCTATGTTTTTAATTTTTTTACTCTTTAATTAAACAAACTTAACCATTCAAAATAGGATTAGAAGTGTAAAGTCATGCCATGCAATCGAAGAATAAAATAACAATTTTAAAGGTTAAAAAGGTAACGAAAGACAGCTTTTTACCATAAAGTTCATTATTGAAAATTTTAGTTTGGATATGCTACATTGTAAAGTAAATTGCCAAAAGCGTTAAGGCTTTCTTGACATCTTTGAGAAAAAAACATAAAAAGTTATCTATAATGTATAAAAGAAAGTTGAATTTTAAAGAAGGTGCATGAATAAAGTAACATTTTGTTTTGCAAAAGTGTAGTGAAAGGTTTTGAAAAAAATAGATTTTACGCTGTGCATAGATAAAATCTATAACATAAATTTTAAATGACATTAATAATTGAAGCAAGTAAATGTTAACCTTTGATGTCGTCTTTCTTCTCCGACTCTCGTGTTTCCTTCATTTGGACCAATACGGCGTTAGCTATAGGAATCATCATGGCGGTGGTGGCTGTGTTACTAATCCACATTGACAGGAACCACGTGGGTAACATCATCCCAAACATCAACCTGAAAGGCAATTTTTATGTCTAAAATTGATAATGACGTCATATCCTAGTAAACGGTACATGTAGATTCCATTTGAACGAAAAATCCTTTTGTTAACCATCCTTTAGTTTATTTTCGAATCTTGCACATGCTCATTGCATTAAACTTGCAAATAGATATCTATTTCAGAAATTTTATTTGTTGCAAATTATGATTGATTTTTTTTTTCTATTTTTATCAACGTTTTCATTTAATGCACACCATTAAGTGCAGTTTTCAACTCATGAAGTTAAAATTGTGCTACATGTAGTATGGTAAACATATCCCATTCATCAACGTGTTTTGATTTAAGTGTACCTAAACACTAAATATTTTTAAAATTAAAATCAAAACTTAAGTTTTCTGGTACATGTAGAAATGTAGGATTAATTTGAATATACATGAATACATGTATCAATTTTGTTTTTAAAGAAAGAAGCATAATATTTAGCATGGGTTAGACAAAAGCTTTTAACATTATGCATACCATCTTGGTTCGGATCCCACAACCATAAGAACTCTAAGGGCAAGACGTTTATGTATGTTCCAATGTTCAATGGCGGCTGCCACAATAAGGCCTCCAAGAAATAGAGCTGCTGTATCCTGTAGAATAATCAATTTTTAAACATGTATTTTTTTTTAAATTTCAAAACAAATGTCGCAAGTAGGAAAATATTAAATATACCAAGTGCCAGTTAAAAGATTAATAAATGCAAATATTTAATTCTTGTCTCAGTCAATCCGTTTTAAAAATTATGGTTTTGAATTGGTTTTACATTCTTCCTACTTTTTTTCAAACAATTTCTAATTTTTTAAAATTAAAAGGTTAGGTTAAAGAAGGATATAGGGAATAGAAATTCAATTTATACAAAATGAAAGGAAAAAGAGAGCAAGCTCACATACCCAACTCTTCCCCTAAAGTCGAAGTGCAGAAATTCTAAGAAAAATTAAAGGAATCGGAATTTCCTGGTAATATGCACATCTACATATTGTGTCCTAAATGTCTGCAAAGTTTGGCGAAATTGTGTGTAGCAGTTTATTAGTTATGTTGACAAACTATTTATCTCTATATTCAAGATAAGGCCAAAAATCTAAGTTGAAAAGTGCAGAAATTCCAAAAAAAAAAAAAATAAAGGAATCGGAGTTTCCTGGTAATATGCACATCTACATATTGTGTCCTAAATGTCTGCAAAGTTTGACGAAATTGTGTGGAGCAGTTTATGAGTAGTTGTGTTGACAAACAATCAATCTCTATATTCAAGATAAGGCCAAAAATCTAAGTTGAAAAGTGCGAAAATTAAAAAATAAAGGATTGCGCTGACCAAAAAACAGGTCTGACGGACTGACTGACACACTGACTGACTGACGGACGGGTCAAAAACATTATACCTCACGCAACTTGTTGTGTCGAGTATAAAAATGTTATTAGCCCAATAATTAAAATCGTCTTCATTGATATTAAGTAGGATCTTTTGTGATTCCCAAAACAAATAAAGGGTAAGGAGAAAGGCGTGGGGTAATAATCCAGAGGCAGTTCAGCAAGGGTAGCATATTTGTATACATAAAAGTTTTACAATTGTTTGCAATTATGTGCATGAGGAACGGGTCAATGTAATCATTTGCAATTGGAAATCAAAAAGTTATGACGTTTCATTAATTATTTTAATAGAAAGTTTACGTATTAACTTAAAATAACTCCAATTAGGTCATTGTAGCACTGTAAATTTATAAACGCACATTAAGGTATGTACTGGATACATCTTTAGCATACAATAGTCCAGTCATAGGAAAGAGAATGATTGGTAATAGTGACGTCACAGCTATTGGCAAAGCCTCTGTAATCCAAAACACTGCCATGATGATGATGCAATAAGCACATTTCGCTTCCTATAAAAAATAAGATTATCTTGAGACTTTATCCTTAAAGGACTTTACTTTATATGCTTGTGTATAAATATTTCTCTGAAAAGATAAGGGAATGAACAAGTATCAGTTGAGTAAGAATTCCATTCTGGAGGATATCTTTTTTGTTTTTGTTTAATGATTTTGGAATAGAAAATGTGGATGCAAAATTAAATGTCTTAGAATGCAGTAGTTAGATTTTTTTTATCTGAATTAATGTAATATTTTATAATGTAATAAAAAGTACATAATATGTTGACGGTGCGACCGTTATGGCGAGCGCAGATGTTTATTTTGTTAGAATTTAAATCGTTATTTTCAAACTGCACGTATATTTGATTTTCTTATTTTCACGTATACATGACGTAGTATGTAAATTACATTTACCCCAAAGAACAGTGCTGAAAATAAGAGAAGAACGTTTCGTTTGCTATTCTTCAAATTTATCCATTAAATCAGGGCATGTTTACTTTTAATAAACTTTTGCTAGTTTGTCACGAAAAATCATTTTTATTTGATATATTAAACAAGTGATGCATTATTAATCTAACCACAAAAATTTCTCCACTTCGATTGGTATCAAAAAATTCTATCGAATGAATGTGCAGTAGTCCGAATTTTCTCTTCGCCTAGGCGTTCCTTAAAGAGCTCGCAGTGACGAGCGTCGCTTCGCGACGCTCGCTGCGCTCGCTATAAGTCATTTTTTTAACAAAGTCAATACTACAATGATTGCACTCTTCTGCACATTCGTATAATTTTATTGTAAATGAAAGTATTTCTGAGTTTTTTTTTAATTATAATTAATACGTTGCATATTTTCATACAAATAATTATTTCAAAAGCAGCATTAAAATAATGCAAATTAGTATATTTTATATGTCATACGGCAATGAAGTAAGATTGTTCGAACGTATTGTTTGTCCTTGTTGAAGAAAGCTCTCAAGACACTGTTATCCTTGATAAAAGTGCATGTTGTATAGGCACGTAGCATCGTTTTTGAAAGTGGGGGGGCCAATGTAAAATTTTTTTTAATTACCTAAAAAGTTGACAAGCAAAAAAAAAAAAAAAAAAAATAATTGCCGAAAATTAAAAGTTGCCCAAACTCGAAAATCTATTTAAATGAAAGTATTTTTGGGGGGGGGGGGGGTTTTTTTTTAATTTTTTCAAAGCCAACTTACTATCTCTTCCAATTTTTTTAAAAGCAGTATTAAAATCCAAATTAACTGCTATTTATATGGTTATAAAGTGGGGTAAGATTCTCAATGAACATTTACTATAGTAAAGGCTATGTTGGGAAGAAAGGGGGCTCAAGACACCCCCCTGTTCCCCCCTTGTTATCCTTGTCCCTGTTGTATACATATACCTCTGCATGCATATACATTTGCATAAATCCCTTAGGTCTGTTATTAAAAAAACATATATTTAATTGGTTCGTTCTGGAGGAATTTTACATGCGACTTCATTTTCTTTTAACTTCTATGTCAGAATAGTCGACATCAATTCATAGAAATATTCTTCTGGCTTTGAAAACATTGATCGAGAGCAATGATCGGTTCTTTTTCAAATCAGTGTTTCTTATCTCAAGTTTTATTTGTACATATATTTATTTTCTTCTGTGGTTCTATTCAGAAAATGATGTCTTACACTGAAAAACTAAAGCAGGTCATACGTAAAGTGCTGTATCAAATAATGGTCTTCACGACACAAATATTTTTCTTTAATGCAGAAGTTTGTGCAAATTAATGGACTGAATGCCCTGTTCCTGCAGATATATTGTTTAAATGAATGTGAAAGTAAAATTAGAAAGAAATGACCATCAAGGTAAAATAAATACCGCGAATACATGTACCTTACAAAACAAATGTTTTGTCTTGATCTGAATGATTTATTAACAGTGCAGATTTATGTGTATAAATGAGTGAAAGGGAAACATCAATGAGAAACATCAAAAAAATTCCTTAGGTTATACACTTGTACGTTTTAGAAATATTTATACTTGATGTCGCTTTGAAAAAAAAATGTTTCAAACAAAGACAGCCTGAATAGCTACTTTTGTAAAGCTCATTGAGAATTAACAGTGAACTTTAAATTCATGTTAAGTTTCCAAATTAATTTCAGAATTAATACTTACATCTCCATTCACCAGTAGAATTAGTGGCAGCAAAACTATTGGAGTTAAGATGACAATGATGATATTTCTTACAGTCAGAAATAATCCACACGCTGTCTGAAAACTAGACATGTCCGTATTGTTTATTTATTTTTCACAAAATGGGAATATAAACAACACAATTCCGTGTAACTTTGAATCAATTACAAACATGCATGATAGAAAATCCAGGTATGTGGCGCTGGAGATTAATGCACTCCTTGTATTAAAGAAAAAAACATGCTCTGATAATGCAAACTAGAGCAGGTCAATATAAAATGCGATGGTTTAACAAATAATGGTCTTCACGACACAAACTTTTCTCTGCAAATGAGAAGTTGGTGAAAATTAATGAACTTTTATCACCATATGACTGCCCTGTTCATTCACAAATAATGTTCAAATTAACATGAAAGTAAAATAAGTAAGAGATGACCATCCAGGTAAAAAAAATTCCGCTGTAGTCATGTTATCTTGCAAAATAATGTTTGCTATGGCTAAATTTATGTCAATCCTAATCAGTTCCTTCTCCAAAATGATTGATAATTGTCTTGCCTGTCATCAAGGTACCCAATATTTAACTCTGTATATTTACGAAGGAATAAAAGTTTTGGAATGCAAATGAACCCTTTTCATTTTCTAGATTTGAAGAAAGTCAGTGTTTGTGTTATTTATCTTCTTTGAAAACAGGAGTGAAAAGATACATATATTTAGGGTTCCTTTGTTTACAGTTTGAACTTCTTTCAACAGCACAACTTGATGAAAAGACCTGCATTTTGAACTCCCAGATTAAAAGAAGAGTCGATGAAGTCTGGCCTAAACAGTGATTGTAATGAGATATTTTAACATGAACAAGGTCATTAAAACTTGGCTTTGTAGCATGGACTTTTTGCTAGCATTTTGATATACATTCTTTCAAGTGTGCAGTAAAATCAATAATTACGTTTTCAAAGCGAATGATTTTTTTCAAAATCGTTTCGCCAAAGCCTTAGCTCTTTGGATCCAAAAGAACATTTGGCCTTTCCTCAAGTAAGACTTTTGGAATCTTTACAACTGTATTCCTCTTTCTCGTATTTTACGTCCTAATAGGGCTAAAATGACAAAGCGTCGATTTTGGATGTAACGTTTGGACTATTTCTATAACCAGAGAACGAAACCTGTATGTGGCGATAAAAGACAGGACGGAAAAGTCCTTCAAAAACAAAAATCAGGGGTGGGCACAAAAGTTTTTATACTAGTTCAACCTTCAGTAGAAAAAATAATAGAAGATGTGAAATAGTGTCAAAGCTCTAACTTCATCCTTGGAGGGTATGTATTGATTCTGAATTTGCATGGAACAAGAGGGGTAAAACAATATTCTTCATTTTTTTATAATGAAACGTAAAAAAAACAGAGAGAAAAAGTTTTATGCAACAAATTAATTACAAATTCTGAGCAGAAATAACACAATCCTCTGAAAACACCAGAGATGGGATCAGGTACCATGTAGGAGCGAACATCCTCTTTCGGAATATGAATAAAGATTATCCCAATCAGCATTTTACTTCAACGTTATAATTATGTTTCTCTGTGTTACATCAATTTGCGAACATTTTCACTGACGTTTAAAATCCACAAATTGCAGATTGAGGAAAACATAATTATATACAACGAAGACAAACCAAAAATATGTTTTCTACTGTTTTTAATACAAGTTCAAATACTAGTACAAAAGAACATTATTCTTATTCTCTATAACATGATACTAAATTTATCATTGCATGTTTAATAGCGACAATCATGTGTACTTATAAAATGTTCAATACATGTATATGTAATAAGTATAGTACCATATATCTTTTCCTCATGAGATACATTGTCTGAAATCATTTGTATTTTGTATTGGTGGGTGGTTGACTTTTTTGTGGAAAGAATACGCAACTTATTCCCATTTGTAAAATTTAGAATTCTGTAGAGCTGATAGTGTCAATCAAAGAGGTATCCTTATTTAGCCATGAGATTATCATACACATTTCAGGGCAGATTTAGTGGTAGTGATGTTTGCGGTTTTAAATACAGCTGGAAGGGTATGAAAACCAAAAATGGCTTGTCCCCATGTCTCCGTTCCAAGAACTAGCACAAACACTGCAACAATGTTAATGAGGAACCCTGCTAGAGCCTGCAATCAACAAAAATGTCATAAAATTACATGTATACATACTACTTAAACATCGAGAAGATTATGAAATGTTTTCGATTTAATCCTGGAACATTTACATAATCTCTCAAATACATACATGTAACTATGTATATTTTATCTGCAACCACAAGCTAGTACAACTTTGTTATCAACCATGGAGTTTACCAATAGGAATCTCTGATAGTAATATGTTTCTTTCAAATATCTTTCTGTATCACTAACGGTCATTGAAGTCTGTTTTAAATTTAGCAGATAGTAACATTCTTTTATATTTGTTTTGTTAGACACCATATCAAGTACGATGTCAATAGATTCACAATTACTTTCTAAAACTGTTTGTTTTGTGCAGTGAAGTTGTACATTTTTAACTGTCTCGAAATTCTAACTAAATTAATATAATTATACCATGCCTATAGCTGTTTTAAACACTTGTCGTAATGCAACGTTTCTTTTATAAGGAATAAGAATTACCATGTCTGCGACTTTAACATATCCGTATGAAAACACAACAGCGTTTGGAGGAGTAGCGACAGGAAGCATGAAGGCAAAGGATGTAGCAATGGCGGTGGGAAACATGAAGTAGAGTGGATTGACTCCAAGGGTCAAGGCCTATAAACGAAGGAATACAAGATTTTTTTTTAAGTTTTGTCTTTTACTAACCAGCAGGTTTTTTTTTTATGGAAAAGTCTCTGAAATATTATGTAAACTTTTTAAGAAAATATGAGAAATACTAGTACTTTTTGAAAGGGCAACGGATCAAAATACAGTTTTGTATTGAGCAAATACTTTTATTTAACAAATATAACAATATTTATTGACTGATTAATTTAATATCCTGGATAATTATTGCAGCTTTTAGTTTTTAAGGGAAACAATCCTACCAGCTCACTCATTATAGGCATCATAAGTGAACAAATAGCCGTATTGCTGGTGACCTCTGTCGCTGACGCCACTATGAGGCAAAGAACCAGATTCATGACCCAGGGTTCAAAATCCTTAAACACACTCAACTCACAACCAAGCCAATCCGATAATCCAGATACCTTGTAAAATAGAATTTACAAAAAAAAAAAAAAAAAAAAAAAAACAGAATTTGACGTCTCGAAAACAATGTATAAAATATGTAACAATAACTTACACATCCACATACCCAACAAAATAAGTAATTTTAGATTATTTTATTAAATTCATTTTTTAAGTGTTTTATTTGATTTGTACCTTACTGCCATGAGCTAAAGCAAATCCCCCGCCAAGTAAGAGCACAACACCCCACGGTACCATCTTCTCTGCTGCTTTCCAAGGTAGAAGAGCTGGTACACTTTTACCGTTCTGTCTTTCTAAAATACAAAAAGGTTCCCTGTGATTGCTTTTAATGTATGTTACAGCATCACTGTAATTGCAAAAACTAATTTAATGTATGCCTTTATCCTCCAAAAAATGGAAGGAGAAAAATATGACATGTACATGCAGTTTCCCAATGCATAGAAACTTTAACTTGCCACTAAATCTCCAAGGGATAACAGCGGGAAATAGGAACAAGCTGATAGAAATGAATATGGAGGGAGTGGAATCCGTAACAGTCCTGGAAAACAATTTTATTTTTTCTGTCAGTGACCTATATACATTGAAATAAGAATGTGAAGAAAAGTCATTTTTCTTAATGTAAGTTTACACTTACTTTGGTGGGAAAATTCTACCCCACCCTCCAACACCTCCTAAGTCACGTGTGATCCAGAATACTGCCAGTAACACAAAGTGCACAATGACTGCTCCCTGGGCAAAGCTGAAACATATACAAGTAAGCATTGACTAGCACTGGTAGCCTCATCTGATGTTAATATTCTAAATTGTTTAAAATTTATGAAAAAGTCATACCTGATTGGTCCAAGCTTAGAATATTCCTTTCTTATAACATCTTTGACTCTTTGAGCCTGCTCCGGGGTATGTTTTGTTGTCCTTTAAAGATTTTAACGTAAAACTTGTTTTTAGGGTTTTATGAAATTAAACGTACAACTTGTATTTAAGGTTTTTATGAAATTAAACGTACAACTTGTATTAAAAGTTTTATGAAATTAAACGTACGTATATTTCAAGCTTATAGATCACAAATTCCCTCAATTAATTTCAAATAGTTCAAAGTGTATTGTATATTTCATTTAAATTATTAATTTGTTACTTTTAAACAGATTGCCTACCTGCATCGTAGAAAAAACAGCTGTAACCAGAGCCATATGAATACTACCAAGATTGCAGAAATCGGTAGACAGAACTGGATCCAGCTCGCAAATGTCACGGGGGAAGTAGCATTCCTTTCTTGGAAAACTCTGAATTTATCAATGATTTTTCCCATTAATAAACAAATAATTTTGTACCCTTTATGCTTCAGATAAAAAGAGATTTAAATCAAATAATTATATGATTGGGGGGGTGTCTTTACTTGTCAGCTACGCCTTTCATGATGACGTTTGGATTGGTTCCTGTAAGACTAGCCACGCCCCCACAATTAGCTGCGTAAGCAATGCCTAATGACAAGGCTTTGCACATGCGTAAATACTCAGGGCTTTCCCTTTCTTCATTTTGAGCCGGTTTCTCTCTGGAAGGCAGATATTGATACATGATTTACAATGAAAGAGAAAAATATTACAAGCCGTTTGTTTCAAGACATTGGATGAAACTGCACAATTCAGTTAACTAATTAGTCATGGAAAGGTGACTGAATTGCAGAGCTAAGCCATTCAGTCACCTTTCAGTAAACATTCAGTCACCTTTCAGTTAACTAAATGACAGATTTTTATCCTTTTTTATTGACAGATATTTGATATTTTACCAGAAAAATATTTCGTTTTGCAAATGACATGTCTATAACCTAATATCATTTATTTACTTGCCTATTTAGAAAACATGTTTCTTTCTTTCATAAAAACAAACATTAAAGAATTGCAAAATATGTCAACTATATAAATTTTAATATGTAAAACAAGTAAAATATGTCGAACAAAAAATATGAATTTAGCATAATAATGTGGCATACATTAGAATTTTCCATTCACAAAAATGCCTACCATTTAATATTTATCTCGAACCATTTCAAGCGAATTCAATATATCAATGCATTGTAGTATGAAAATTTCCCTCGAAAACATTTCTAGCAACGTAACTTACATTTTGCTTATCTTTTGATCTTTTTCCTTTAGAGAACCATTTTGCTCTGACATTTGTACCTGTATAACTATAGCGGGAAAGGTAAAACTAAAACAAACTTTAAATTTTAGAAATCAAAGTTGTGAGATCCTCATTTTCATCTTTGTTTTTGGTATTTTGATCATGAATTATATTACATGCTTGTAACTTAGCGGAGAAACCGCTTAATTATTCTTATAATTTCAAGTCGATTGTTCTTTAAGTTGTTACATGTACAAACCTAGTTCATCTTCAATGTCTGCATTTTCCAGATTCTTTGTTTCTTTTAGCTGAACCAGGACAGCGTTAGCTATAGGAATCATCATGGCGGTGGTGGCAGTATTGCTAATCCACATGGACAGGAACCACGTGGGTAACATCATCCCAATCATCAACCTGAAAAAATACCTAACACGTGTATGTTATTTACAGAACAGATGCATTGTCTGAAAATGATTCGGAGTCATATAGCTTTCCTTTTCCATCCATTTGTCTGTCTGTCTGTCTGTCTGTCCCTGTTGCCTCCAGAAATTTAACCTAGTTCATACCTTTTGATCGGTTGAAACTATCATAATGGCTTTTGGGTCTCATATGACAACAATCCTTGTGTCAAGACATTTGTGGCACCGACAAATTTGACCTTTGTGTTTGGCCCTCTTTAACTTTGACACTTACATATTTGACCTTGGATACAGTTTTTGAATGGTTGACGGCTTGGCGCGAGGGCTTTCTTGTTTCACAGGTGTATTTTTGGGGACACGACCTTCCGCCGGGTACCAAGATCTTTTAACTTTTGACCCTGACCTTGGCTTATGGCATGCTTTTAAAGATATTTAAGCATAGGTATAACTTTTAAATAGTTTGTGTGTGGACTTTTATGTTTCACAAGTGTATTTTCGTGTTACAAGATCTTCCTCGGAAATCATTATTTCGACCATTGGACGTGACTGTGACGTTTGATCTGCTTCTAAAAAACTAACCTGGCTTGTCATTACTTTTAACTATTGTTGCTAGGATATTCACATTTAATTGATTTATTCATTCATTTTTTCACCAAGACTTTTGAGTTTAAGTTGCATTTGAGAAACCTTAACTTTTGAAATGACCTGCTAAACATCAGTGTCACAAAAAAAACTTGCTACGTTTAGAATTAAATCCCCTCAGAAACAACATAGAGTCAAAAGGAACATCTTTAAAACAGTATTTGCCAAGTTAACACTTAAAAGTGCATGTTTTTATATATCTCAAAATGTAAACGACGATTTACAAATACCTCATTTAATTAATGATATCTTGGCTTTCATCATGTTCGTGCTTGGGGTCTTTTTGTGGGTAGTTGCTAGAACACTTATGGTTAAATGTATTTTGTTGAGATTTATGTCAAACTGTATTTGTGTAAACATGTTAAACTTTAGTTTATAACTACATGTATGGGATGTATATTAATATTTTCATGTAAAGACAAGGTTGTTACAATAGGCCAACTATTTTAGGATAAAATATCTATACATGACTATGTACATTGTAATGCTAACAAAAAACTTGCCATTTTGGTTCTGACCCGACAAGCATGAGGACTCTAAGGGCAAGACGTTTATGTATATTCCAGTACTCTATGGCGGCTGCCACGATCAAACCTCCAACAAATAGCATGGCGGTGTCCTGCAAGTAGTTCTCTTACATGTAGTTTACTTCGCTTTTGTAATATTGAATAAAATAAAGTTCTAATCTATTAAGTCAATGTTCTTATAAAGCATTCAAAGAAAACGACAGTTTTATGAAACACTTGTGAAATCATATAAAAAAAAGTTAGACATAATATTAAAAAAATAAGCTGCAATTAATTTTTAATGATCTTGATATTTGTAATAAAAGTATCAAATCACGCAGTACAATACCTACATTGAGATATTTGTTTGACACATCTTTGGCACTTAATAGTCCAACCATAGGAAACATGATGATTGGTAGCAATGACGTCACAGCTATTGGTAGAGCCTCTGTTATCCAATATATCGCCATTACAATAATACAGTAGGCACATTTTGCTTCCTAAAACATTAAATAAAATATCATTGAGCGAAACTTCCCGAAAAGATTATCTATAGATCTCACCAAATAATACTCCTCGGGTAAACCATTGTAATTTATGTGCATCATGTACAAAACAAGGTTGTTACTCAGTCAAACATAGATTCTGCTCATCGATATTTATTGTCCTTTTAACTATGCATTCCAGTTGTTCATACAGTGTATGAGGATACTAGGTAATGAATATTTAAAAATTTTATATAAGCAAATTACAGATTCACATAAGGCGCACGCATGTTTTACACCTTTTCGCATATTACTAGTACTCTTTCCTCTATAAAAAAATATATATATATAAAAGTCTTTAAAACTACTACAGATGAATGAATAGATGTTGAAAAATTGAAAAAAGAATCGCTTGGAGAAACTGCATCAATATAAAGCATTTTAACAGAATTTTAGTTGGATCCGTAAGTGCTTGTTTTAAATAGTAAGTGCAATCAAAAGAATGAACAATTCAATGATACACTTGTCAAACCTTTTCTACTTTGAAACATGTGTGTCTTACTTATACGACCTGATTATAGAAAAGTCTTGACATTAACCTTTTATGTCCGCCCTTAATTAAGATTTGTTATTTCCATAAATACAAGTACGCATACCACCGGATTATTTATTCATTGTGGCCGCTTTTGTTGTTACAGTACTTCGTTGCAACAAGTCACTGAGAAGCAAGGATGTTGACCCAAATATGACATAAATTAACCAAATTCTATCTTTCATTCATCTAAAAGCTAGATTTATTGAATGACGGGTAATATGTATATTATCCCCATCTTTCACAATAAAGGTGATGTTGAATAGTCTAACACATGCATCGACATGATTAATAGTTTACACATGAAATATTTATAAGGCAGAGTGCACAGTTGAAAGTAAAGATGGCATAAAATTAAAATAAAACTAGTCTTACGTTTCCTTCCACCATGAAAAGAATCGGAAGCAGAATAATCGGTGTAATGATAATGATCAGAATTTTCCGAACACTGAGCACCAGATTTAAGACATGCCGACATGATTTCCTCGAAGGTATTCTTCCTGATGCCATTTTTTCTTGTCGGTTGACCACCAAGTCCAGACGACCGAATCACTCTACCGAGCCAGCTACCTATTCTGCCATATCGGTGTTTAGATTTTCAGAAATCCTTAATCGCCAAAGAGGATGTAACTTATCAGTTGTTGTTTTGGACGTTTGTTTTTGTAATTAAGTTGAGTCGCGGTGTCGTAGAGTCCTCTACACAAGGATGCTTAACTTTTATGGTCTGATAATAATCGGAGCACTTTATGATATATCATTCCGTACGAGGTTCGTAAGTGATCCAACGTTTTTACTTTAAATTGATGACGAATTTCTGTCATTCAAATATGTTTAAGAGGGCGAGATAACCGTAATATTCTTGTACATATGTATACAACGTACATGAACATGTATCTAAATAGAAAGAGGCAGATGCTATCTAAACATATTCAACAGAACTCGTTAGGGGGATAACAGTGAACACCCTTGACAACCTGAGTTCTAGCTAGGTTTTTTTGTGTGGAGGAAAATTTCCGTGGGATTTATCCCATTTGAACAAATTAGTGGGAGAAAAATCCCAATACATCCCATCCGACATGTACACCCCCCCCCTCCGGGAGAAAGGTGAGATATTTGTTAAATCTAAACGAACGCCCACCTTTCCCATGGGACTCGGACGTCTTTAAAAAAACAGAGAGAGAGAGAGGTTTGTGAATTCAACATCAGACCTTGTGATATACTGCTAAAAAAAGCGACCAAGTGCTTAAATTTTTTTTTGGAAGTCGCAATTAGAAATGGTTGCAAATGGTCTAGACAATTCCGGGTATGGAATTAAATGTCGCACTGTCATATTGAAAAAAAAATAAAGCAATGTACTTGTACTTGTCATAAAGGTTGCATAAATAGATTTTTTTTAATCCTCGTTGTAAGTATTTTCTGTAAAATGACGACCAAATATAAAATTTCAACACGAACATAAATATCGTGCTAGTAATAAGCTGCCAACACTTTTTTTTACTCTGAAAAATTGACTAGATACAGAATGATGGACAAGAAATACTAAAGGTGAGAATTTTTTAATTATAATTTTAATCTGAATTTGCAGCTAAAATTCGAAATTTCTCAAGCTCAGAAGAAAAAATCTACAGAGCCTAGATAATTGTAATATTCTTAACAAACATGGACCAAATAACTTTTTTATGCAATAGAGAAGTAAAAGATCGATCGATACATGTATCAACCCTAGGACTTCATACGCATATATGAATTTGTATATTTTTAACTAAATTTACACCTAAATTTTAGTGAGTTTTTAAAAGTTAGCGATATAATGTTGATAAAAATTAATGCGTTGAATTTGGCGGATATTTCCATTATGACGTCATTTTCCTGTACGTTGAAATGAATTGTTTTGGGAGATTGTTACTTACATGGATCATATGAACGTTTATATCTAATTTTGCGCAATTATATACAGCCCTTGTTTTCTCAAAAGTATATTCGTAAGTGTTAACGTCCGATAACTTTGTAGGAATGTTTGAGAGGGGTGGGATGTTTAAATCTCTTTTGAAAAATCTGCATGCTTCAGTGAATATTCACCTGAATGGACAGATTGAATAGATAGACGTCATAAGGTAAATATACAAGTCGTTGTACCTGAAGAAAAATAATAAACAGGACATGAGAAATCCAGGTACGTGGCAAAAGTTATTCCTCAATTTTTACAAATTTTATTTCATTTCGTTGTGACTGAACAGATTCCCACTTCATTTCAAATGTATGTACCCATAGAGAAAAAACAGATCCCTCTCTCATTTTGTGATGCTTTTAATATACTAGTAATCCGGGACGAGTATTTACATCTAATGACTGAAAAGTGGTTTGTTCACAATTAACTTATCAGCCTATTCTGAAATCTTTAATCAGTGTGTTAGTAAGTACAAGTACGTATACATTCAAGGTCTCCTATGAACTTGACTTACAATAGCCTCTTAAGATTTCTTCATGAAATTTTCCCTAGAGTGCTGATGGCGAGTTGAAAAGATTTAACGTACTTAGCAGTTTCTTTGTTATTGTTGATATCCGTAGTTATATACGTTCATTAAACTTTTATTTATTCTATAAACAAGAAAAATTAGCTCATTTGCACAAAAAGAGAAGATCATGCACGTGTATGTGATCTTTTATCATGGACCAGGGGTCATCATTATGTATTTATTTGACATTATTATTTTTTATTTGGTCATTTCATTTATTTATACACTGTACATATGTATACATGTATGTCTCTCCGTTTTACAATTTTTAACGTTATTACATTCTCAGAAGCAAAAGCTTATGAGAAAAAGTACAATGTATGCCCAGAGAAATTGGAAAAATATAGACAATCACAAAAGAGATGATAAAATAGTGTTATCACTGTTTTTCATTGGGAAAAAACGTTTAATAAATTTATATTCAAACGACAAAAAATCGATACCTTTCACATCTGCTGCGGGAAAGTGTATATTATTTTATCTCGATCGTCAGTTTTTTTTTTATCTAGCTCACAAGAATATAGGAGCTGAAAGTCCAAACAATGTCTAATAGAATTTGGGGGAGGGGGGGGGGGGTCATAGTAACAGAAAATCACTAATATGTTGCAATTGGGGGAAATCTACTACATTTATACATGTATGTACAATACGAACTTTTGATTGGGGGATGCATGTATATGTATACACGGATTCATGGTATACTTATTTGAAAGGGAAGGGTGTCCTCCATATCATATTGTAAAAAATACACTTTGGTAAAGATTACAATACGACACAGGTTTACGATCGACTTAATGCGCTCCAAAGCCCATAAAATAATGTATGGGGGTTTTTTTTATTTGAATTAACTCAAAGAGAATATATGTCAATGAAAAATGAAATGTCTATGGACCAAATTCTGTTGATTTAATTAATCTAATTTTAGTTAATTTAGTTTCAAATGGGTCTCTTTAAGTTTTCTGTACCTATTTTCTATATTCAAAATAGGGATCGAAAGAAATACATGTATGGATTTATTTTAAATAAAGAACATTAACCTACATTTTTACTTCTCAATAAAATATGATTACAATAGATTTAAGTCCAATAAATAAACTATACACGATTCATCAAGTTATTTTATTTATTTTCTCCTGTAAAAGGAAAGAGATACAGGTGAGCGCATACTACCACAGACCTCCTCGATTTCAAATGTATACATGTAGCATATGATGCACTCTTAGTAACAAATCTGTATATCCGGTATACACAACCGCAGACGACACGTCAGTTACATTAAAAACACACTAAAACATCCTCTTATTACTTTGTTACTTGAGCATCAATTTAAATTGGCAATACTTATCTCTAATCTAGGGCACCAACTTAAAGACTAAAAAATACAAGGTAAGGGTTTTTCTTAATAACTTACACCAGTTTAAGAAAAAAAATCAGAGGGAAATTTTAAAGATTACTTCAGTTTAAAATTTGTTTCACTTGTCAATTTTATAAATGACTGGTAACCAACAAAATAGTGGTTGCTTAAAATTTAAAGGATTGCTATTTGTATTTCATGATCAAATGTGAATTGAATGTATTTAATTTGAATTTTAGGTCACACAAACTTGCGAAGAAATGTAAATTATTTCATCATCAAACAAAAGAGACACACGAGTATTTTTCATTACATATCCTAATCTGCAATATTTTTGATAATACTTTTCATTAAGGGCATCCGTACCATCTGAATTGTAGTTATTGTTTCTTTCCCTTACGTTTTGATAGATATTACATGTAAGTGGTAAAGGAACGTACAGTGTTTTGTTGAACTTGTTGAAACTTCATACTTCTTCATTTTATTCATTCTCCCTACCCTTGTTCCTCCTTACCCCCGCCCCCCGGCCCCCTATTTTAATACCCCGCTTGAAAAGCTGAAGGGTATATGGTGATCGGGATGTCCGTACGTCCGTCTAGCTGTTCGTCTAGGTGTCTGTACGTCCGTCTACTAGTATTATGCTTTGGAGTACCCATCTCTTATCCGCAACCCCTCCTTTACCACTGAATCAAACTAGAGGTACTGTAAGCAATGAGCTCACTTAATGATACCCCCGCCTCCCATATGAATATAATGGCAGTGTCCATGTTTTGCCATGTGAAACCCAAATTATGTTTTGGTTCAAAAAGTATAATAGGAGGTGCACAGTTGCAATATGTAATAAAAATTCTGTGAAAGTCTCATTAAATTTCATTCAGTGGTATGAGAGGAGTTACGGGTAAGAGATGGGTAGCCCAAAGTGTATTTTACTTTTTGATCCGACACATGTTTTGGGTTTCCCATAGCAGAACATGGACACTTCCATTATATTCAAATGGAACGCGGGGGTATCATTTAGTTAGCTCATTGCTCACTAACTAGTACCTCTAGTTGAATTTATTTTTAATAAGAAAAATATTAAACGTTAAGTACCTGTGCTTGTAGATTAGAGATCTCGAGTTCGCAAGAACATGTCAACTATTTTTGTAATCGATGTAATCATTATGACAGCATATCTATATAGTGAAAGGTAGTCCTTTGCAAAGATAATATTTACACAGTATTACTTTTTCCAGGCGGAGTCTCACAATGAGATGAGGGTAATTTGGTGTTTTCTTGTCATCTGCATTTTATGCACCAATGTCCAGTCCAGACATCGTCATCAACAGCAGCGTTTGAAGCAACTCCTTCTACATCGGCGACAAGGTCAGGCTAAAACAAAACAATTAGGGAGTAATATCTGGTCGATTTTATTACTACCCATAGATTTCATGTGAGAAAATGTTAGAATTCATTTGATTACAAGGTATGGACAAATTTTTACTCATTCAACCTGTTTGTCCTGCTCGTCTGTTAAAGATGACCTTCAAGGCGCACAATATTATTATATCTCCTTGATAATATATGCCTTCTCTCTAAATCTACATGTTAAAAATACTTTAAACATTGTGAAGTTCTTAAACTAACACGTTAAAGTATGGCAGTATTCAAGATTTTCATATTAAATGTGTATGTTATCAATTTTTTCAAGATTATTTTCTTGCTCCTCTGATTTAAAGTTATGTTTTAATAATTATATGTTTTGAGTAATAATTTGAATACATTGATATGTTGAAAGCGTGAATTTTTCATAATATCATTATTTGAATATCATAGCACAAAACGTTAAAAGGTTATGGCCAAGATTAAAGATTTTCAAAAGTAGGTCAAACACTAAAGTCAAGGTTAAAGTTTCAAATTTATTGGTACCAAAGTGTTTTTCGGAAAGATTTCCAAAGTACCATCAATTTAAAATCTACATGTACATGTTAAGTTTTTTTTCAAAATAAGGTCATATTCAAAGGTTCAGGTCAACCATTATGAAAATTTTGGTTTTTACGAGGAAAGTTCTAAGATGAAGACATGTTATTAAATTTTTTGAAACTTATTTGTTTTTATAACATGCAATACAAATAAAACCAAAGCTTCAACAATTCAAAATATGCCAAAGATTAAAGCTTGTTTTTAAATAGGTCAAACTCGAAGGCCACAAGGTCAAATAAAAAAAGTGTCGAAAAAGGCATTGTCACGAGGAATTTACATGTATTTAAAATGTACATGGTCAAGGTTAAAATTTCTCAAAAGTACATGTAGGTAAGACTCAAAAGACACGGTCAAAAGGTTAAAATTGTGGTTACCCCTGGATATTATCTCGACAAAATGAATATCGTGTACGTCATGTATGTTAAATGTAATATGAAACAAGTTTATCCATCTCTTTTGAAATATAGTTGTAATAACGTTTTGGAAATACATGTATGTAGCTCTAACCATTATACTGTTTATACACCTATATATGACTATGACCAGAATTACACAGGTTTTTAAAAAAGTTAATGATAAAAAACGAATTCTGAACACTATCAAAATCTACTTGTAATTCAAGGTACATCACAAGTATAAGGTCCACCTAAAACTATGATTTATGTTCGTGACCCCTGATGTGGCTTCTTAATAATACATTAAACTGTTAAATCAATATTTGTAATATATTCAACAATTTTAATGATATTCAGTTTTGGTTCATAATAAATCTCTTACAAGTTTGATTGTAATTTTTACACTGTATCCACCTCTGAAATCACACGTTAAAACATATTTATCTGGCGGACGCCATATAAATTATGTGGCGGCCGCCAAATTACGGCCACCAGATATATATGTTTATAAGTTCTAAAATCAATACAATATTTAACATATATAATTGCGGCTTTAAATTTTCTTTTGGCACCAACGGGCTTCTTTATATATAAATATTCAAAAAATATGTATAAATGAATGCATTATATTATTTTAAAAATAAAATAGTTTAACAATGTTCTTCAGACTTAAGGTGAAATATTCCTGTGAAAAGAGAGACAACTTTGTAAAGAAATTATTTTAGGCAATCCAATGAATTTTCAAAAATGCATAAGATTCATATGATAGACACAAGTTTATCTGCATCTCTTTTGAAATATAGTTGTAATAACGTTTTGGAGAACAAGTCTATCACTGAAGTCAACTCAATATATATAAATATTTAAAAAATTATGTATAAATGAATGCATTATATTATCTCTCAATGTTCTTCACACTGTATATTGTTGAGAGACAACTTTTTAAAGAAATTATTTTAGGCAATCCAATGAATTTTCTCATAGTTTTTAAAACAATGATGAGTTATACCATAGTAGTTTAAGTAAATTTTATGTGTTTTGTGTGTGCAGTGTAACAATGAAATTAAAACTGCACATTCTGTCTGTAGTCCGATGTCAGTTAAATGTCGTCTGTAAACTTTAAAATTCTTCTGAAGAATCATGGCCAATTTCAACCAAATGTGTGGACAAAGCATCCTTGGGTGAAATTAAAGATTCAAATGAAGGGCCATGCCCTCATTCAAGGGGAGATAATTGGGAATTATCAAAATTTGGATAAAAAATTATCTTCTGACAGCTGTGCCAAAAAAGATCTTCTTCCAAGAACCACTGTGCCAGGAAAGCTGAAACTTATATGGAAGCATCCTCAGGTTTGACAGTCAGTTTTAAAAATGCAAAAGATTCATATGATAGACACAAGTTTATCTGCATCTCCTTTAAAATATAGTTGTATTAACGTTTTTGGAAAACAAGTCCAACTTAATATATAAATATTCAAAAATTATGTTTAAATGAATGTATTATATTATTTTAAAAATAAAATAGTTTTACCATATTCTTCACACTTAAGGTGAAATATCCCTGTGATAAGAGAGACAACTTTTTAAAGAAATTATTTTAGGCAATCCAATGAATTTTCTCACTAGAGTTTTTAAAACAATGATGATCGTTATACCATAGTAGTTTAAGTCATCATTTTAATCGTCTTTTAGAATATTACCAGTAGGGCTTAACATTTTTCAGTTTGTTTTAGCAAATATTTATATCCCGTGCATACAGAATATATTTTTAAATAAAATCTTTTAACCATATAGGAAAATGAATAACATTCAAACCAAATTAGAAGAAATCTACGGAAAAGGGACCGTAGTTTTCAATGAAACTACTCTCCAACTAGAGCCAGGTATAACCAATATCTTCGATTCATCGCGGGATCCTGCAGTTTTATCCGAATTATGGGTGAAATGGCGAGATGCTACCGGAAAGAAAATGGCTAATCTTTACACAGAGTGGGTTGAACTACAAAATACAGGCGCATTAGAACACGGTACAATTGCTTTATCAGTTTGATTTTATTTATTTATGAAATAAGTTAACTTTTCATCTATGGAAAGCAGTCATCACTTTAAAAAATACACCTCTCTTCTCTCTCTCGCTTTCTCTCTCTCTAAATAAATGAATAAATAAATAAACCATTCAATCAATCAATTGAATGCCGTACATGTTTTATGTTATAACGCTATTAATTCTAATAGGGTTTGAGAACTTAGGAGAAGCTTGGCGCCAGAAAGAATTTTTTGACACACCCGAGCTTGTAGAAATAGTTGAAGGTTTGTGGCAGGAGATCAAGCCTTTGTACGTTCAGCTGCATAGTTATGTCCGCCGGAAGTTGAAAAATTACTACGCTCAGCATCATCCCAACTACGACTTTCCTAATGATGGAAGTATTCCTGCGCACCTATTAGGTATATGTATGTACATGTAATTATAATGTTCATTAGCATAAATTTATAAAAAGCAAAGGCAAATCTTTTTTCTGTAGGAAAAATATGATTCAGCTAACAACGACACACAAATCTATGAAAATTTAATGCAGTTAAATGTAAAAAGAAACATAATTTTAACATGTAAAAGGATGATATTATTACTTGCATTTAACTGAAGGAAGATAATTATGTTTTTGAATTTTAAGGAAATATGTGGGCACAAGAATGGGATAACATCTTTGACATTGTGCAACCATATCCGGAAGTCAAGGAACCGGAATTCGATAAGAAAATGGTAGAAAAGGGTTACAATGTTGGCAACATGTTCCGGATAGCAGAGGAGTTTTATACGTCTATAGGACTGTATAAAATGGTGCCTGATTTTTGGAAACGCTCCATGCTAGTCCGTCCTAAAGAAAAAGACCGGGAAGTGCAATGCCACGCCTCCGCTTATGATTTCTACAACAATGATACCTTTAGGTGAATAATAACATATTACGTATATATTGATATATTTTTTTTATTTGAAAGCAAGGAACTTGTCAACATTGTTCTGTTAAAAATATCACTTTTCCCTTGCTATTAATAATGTTGGAAAGCTAGCTTCTTGCGCACATTTAAACAAAGAGATCATTCAGATGTAATCTTTTATATTTGTTATATAATTTCAAAACCAAGGATAGCAAATGTTATTTTTTTTCTCTCATAGAATAAAGATGTGCACAGAAGTTAAAATGACTTATTTTCAAACCATACACCACGAGATGGGTCATATAGAGTATTTTATGGCATATCGGGATCAGCCTGCAGTGTACAGATCGGGAGCTAATGGCGGATTCCATGAAGCCATCGGAGACACGATCGCCCTGTCAGTGCGTACGCGCAAACATCTTCAGACACTTGGTTTACTTGAAGAAAATTCTGTTTCTGATGAAGATAAAATGAGTAAGTTATAAATTTGCATTCGTGCACGCGTACGAATCCTGTAACGATATTTAAAGTTTCATTTTCAAGTGAAAAAATAATATAAAACCTCATAATATTCCAAATATTCACGAACATGTTTCTTGAGAGTTTCAACCCCCGTAATTGTTAATTGCGTAATTAATTTACATGTTATCAATATTGGAAGACGTCAATTTGTAAAATTTGATTTATTTGTCTTAGTTATTGCTTCTTTGTGAAGCAATGATACTTGATATCGCGATTACTTAACTTAGCAGAGCCCTTTCGCGATGGAGGTACATGTAGGACACGTCTGTTTAATGAGGGCAAATGTGCTATTGAATACAATGCAAGATTGATCATTGTAGAATTTATGAGGTCAGATAAGTAAAAATTCCTTGTGGCATACCTTGCTTATCGCTGAACCAGCCTTATCAATTTTTGAGAGGAGCTAATCCTAAAATGTTACATTTTTAAACTATATTTTTTGCTAAGCGGACTCTTCTCATTGAATTTTCATTGAAAATCGTCACATTTTAAAGCTGAAAAAATAATTGTAATTTTTCCTTATTTGACAATCTACTATTTTGAGTTTAAACCTTGACAATAAATTGTTTTTTCGGCATAAAATTGTTCGACTGTAAACAATGTCATGTGCCCCGGAAATCTAGAGCGTCTCGACTCCCCCACAAAAAGAGCGGTAGTACATGTAAGTTAGATAACTGCATAGGTACTCGCGATATTACGTATTCATCTAGTTTCTTGTCTATTTCAATTTGAAAAAATCACTAATTGAAAAAAAAGAAGGAAGAGTAATTGATTTTCCATTTCTCTTTAACTGGAAAAGATCTGCGCATTTTTTTTAGTAAAACTTATTTTCAAGTTATATTTTTATAATTTGTAAATATTGTTTAAATACATTTTACAAGTCATTTGATTCAATGAAAGGAATTTAGTCAATTTACAAGTTATTTTCGATTGTATCTACATTTCAGAATCTGACATAAACTATCTGATGAGACAGGCCTTGTTAAAGCTAGCGTTTCTCCCCTTTGGTTATTTGGTGGATAAGTGGAGATGGCGCGTATTCAGTGGAGAAGTCACGCCCGACAAATATAATGAAGAATGGTGGAAAATGAGGTACTTCTTTTAGAAATAAGATTCATTACACGTTTTACAGAAAAAGTGAATTTAAACAGAGTGTAATTAAACAGAAAATGAACTACTGTAAAATCACATATTTTCGTGGTTTTAGTAAAAACTCTTGGTTCGTGGGGATTTAAATTTGTGATTAAAGAATTGCTCAGTAGTTACGTATGTTACATTTTACATTTCGTGGTGGACATGAATTCTAAAAACAACGAAAATTAATTGAAAATTTGTGATTTCAAAATTAATTTTAAAATATACATATGAGTATAAAAATAGTAATGATTTGATATCAAATATTATATTTATTTGAAAAAATCGATTTATAAAGAAATACATGTACTTTAAATGTTTAGACAACCTTTGTAAAAAAATTTATAGGTTGGAGTACCAAGGAGTGACCTCCCCTATCCCAAGAACTAATACAGACTTTGATCCCGGGGCAAAGTTCCATGTTGCAGCTAATTCACAGTACATCGTGTAAATATACCTTAGTCTTATAATAAAGTTCAGGAACTCAAATTCAGATTTTCACATTCTGATTTTTTCAAAACATTTCCATAAAAAAATTAAATAAAGTGCAGTAACTGTTATTTTCATTTCTTTTTAACATTTCTCTGCACCCTTTTACGTTTGTGCATTTGAGAATCAACTTTAAAGTTCCTAAAATTAAAACATTCAACAAAAGTAATTCATACATATACTACATTACAGATATTTTACCAGTTTCATCTTGCAATTCCAATTTTACGAGGCCATGTGTAACGCTAGCGGTCATCAAGGACCACTTTATACGTGTGATTTCTACCGATCCAAAGAGGCCGGACTCAAACTTTTGTAAGTTTCACATAATTTCACTTTATCCAAAGATACAGAAATTAAGTATGAAGAAGGAGGCGCAAAATTATATTGTTTTTTAAAAGCTGAAAATAAAAGCTGAATGTTTTTTTAAAACAAAAAACAACCATCTCTTTTTCATTCCGCTGTTTTCTTTATTTTTGAACTTCACATTTAAACAGAATAAAGCATCCGGATTTGACTATCAAACTTAGTTTAATATGATAATGCATGGTAAAACAGTACACAACTGATGAAAATTTATATTTGTTCCTACATATTTTTACTTTAAAAAAAAAAATCATTTTCCCGTTTTAATTAAGGAATATGTTGAAACTTGGTGGCAGCAAGCATTGGAAAGAGGCTCTGCAACAGATGACGGGGAAAACTAAAATGGACACAGAACCTTTCAAAAAATATTTTCAGCCTTTATTGGATTTTCTAAAGAAAGAAAATAAAGGAGAAGTGGGTTGGGCAAAAGCAAATATAAATTGGAAACAGGAGACTAAAAAATAAAGAAAACAACTCATTTCGCTTTTAACTTTTTATTTTTGGTAATATTTACAGGTAGTTAATTGTAGACAGGACACCCCCACCCCCCTAATTTTCAACATCGTGGCCTGTTGAGATATTTTTTGTATGGAATGATTTTTCGTATTGTCACGATTTTCCAATGGTTTGCAAGATAAATAAGATATTATTAAATTGATAATATTTGCGAGGAAATGTCAAACAAGCCCAGGTGTTGAATATTGGGGGGGGGGGGGGGGTAGAGTTCCTGTCCTCAAGTACATGTACCTGTGGTAATATTATTAGAAGTGAAGCACCGAAATTATATAACCTACAAGTAACAATAATTATTATCTTCATGAGGAACTCTGTATCTAGCTGGTCTGAAAAAAAAAGAAATGGACATCCAGAGAAATAATCAAGAAGCCGTACACGTTTGTGTGCAGGGTGGCACTGTAGCTCCCAGGTTTTCCAGAACAGTGAGCAACAGACTAGATCTGCTGTTGTATATATACATTGGAAGAGTCACTAAATATATAATGGTGAGTTTAATGTTTGTATGTCCTTAGAAAGCGTTAAAATCAAACACTAAAATTTTAGAATCTTGCGTGGTCTGTGGTTGGATATAATTTTTATCCTACTTGCAAGTTTTTTTCTCCCGAGTCTTGGCGATCAGATAGAGTTTGATACATGTAAAGTTGACATTATATATATATCAAACTATGTGGGAGTTTTTATAATAATCACATTTTAACACTTCGCAACCGTTTGTATGAAACAATGTATAAGCTTATCTGTTGTAAAAAGGGGTGAAACATGTGATAAAAGGATAACCGAACACGATTATTCAACGGAAAATAAATCGTTTGTATCTAGGAGTTGCCGCTCTTTGCCTGTTTTTTTTATGCGATGAATAAATTTTTTATAGCCCCGCTTGAAAAGCGGGAGGGTATATAGTAATCGTTATGTCTGTCTGTCTGTTTGTACGTCCGTCTGTTACGCTTTGGGGTACCCATCTCTTATCCGCAACTCCTCTCATACCACTGAATGAAATTTGATGAAACTTTCACAGAATCTTTATTACCATACATGAATTGCCATTGTGCACCTCCTATTTTACTTTTTGATCGGACACAGAATTTGGGTTTTCCATAGCAAAACATGGACACTGCCATTATATTCAGATAGGGGGGTATCATTTAGTGAGCTCATTGCTCATGCACAGTGCCTCTAGGTTTTTTTTTTTTTTTTTTTTTTTTTTTTTTTTTGAAACATGATGATTTACTATGTATTCTGTATAAACTAGTCTCTTGAATGGTATGAACCTCTTTTGATAGAATTGAGAATGAAAAAGAAATCCGATAGGAATGCTACATGTATCATCTTTCAATTTTATAAATCTTTACATGTAAACTTAATAAACATATAAGTTTTGTGCATAATTTTATTCTAATTGATCTTTAAGGCATCCTATTTCAACTATGGTTACAACACTGAAGACTGATTTTTAGCTTTTGAAGATATTAATACGATTTGAGAGGATATTTAAGAAAAAATAAATTTTGTTTTGAATACATTGAAATTTACAGCTGCAAGTGACTCTATCCATGCATTTATAAATTTCGTTTGTTCGCACTAGAAATTAAAGTATATTTATTTTTTAAAAAAAAGGAACAACCTTGGTGGTGGGACACCGAACACGTTTTATTCAATATTCTAGGGGCTGAATATACAGGTACATGTAACATCTTTTGCGAAAATAAAATATTGATTATTTATCTTATCTGTTGTGACACCAGAGTACATATAAATATGGAGAGGCGGGTTTGAATTTATTTATAAGTATAAAGTAAGAAAAAATTTTCGCGACCTGTGGTTTAAATGATGTAATAATTATAAGAAGGGTGATCAAAAAGTTTGCGAATCATTTTTGTCTTCTTACCCACAATTCAGTTTGCATTTATTTAATCATGCATGTAGTTGTTCTGATGGTCGAAAAATTACCGGTATGCACATGTATGTTGAATGCACAAATAGACTTTTGATTATAATTTTGTTGTTACTTGTACATTAAGATTTTTAAGCTAACTGCTAAATATCTGCGGACAGCAAAGGCGTTTGACGTTTTTAACCTTTCTTTTCATAAATAAAAATATCCTCAATAATTATTATAATATAGGGGGATATTTTCATTCATGAAAAGAAAGGTTAAAAACATGAAGCGCATGTGGCGGACAGTACAGTTATGGTTATATTTTCGTTTGAATTCGCTTATGGTGACCTAAAGTAAAGTATGCTCGATTATAATTAAAGTTATTTTCCAGTAATATCGCCTGATAATATTAACAAGTTTTTTGCTTATACGGACATGAATTGAATTTCCCATATCATTATTAGTAATTCTAAGTAGAGAGTACCCTACCTCTGATCCTTGTGTGTCTAATTAAAGTCTAACAGTACTATAATATGTCGAACCGGGTCTTTGAAAGGTGATGTACATGTCAACCTTTGGCTGAACTTCATTCTAAAACAATAAAGATTTAGTTCTATGTTGTTCGTATTCTTTGTATTAAATATCATGTCATTTCTTCGAATTAATTTCCTGTGACAATCGGAAAGCAGAGTACAACGGTATTTTATGGATTCAGGATGATTATCTTCTCTGGAAGTCGGTTTCTATATATATTTTACTTTTTTAACGTTGGAGTAACGAGTTATAAGTATTGAATCCATTTGTGATCAAGAAAAGTACTTTTTTGATTATTACTCATGTGGTATGCCAGATATCTTTAACTTCGTTAGATGTATGTACTTTAGTAAATCGGGTTATAGTCTCTAATGTTTTATTTCATTAAGGTACTCCGATCCTAAGGTTCTGAAAACCAAGCATTGACTAATTGAAAATGCTCACCAAAATGCCTCTGAATTTTCAAAGTAACGTGTTTTTAAACTAACTTCAAAGTTTGATAGAGAATGCTTAGTCGTCCATGGAACCCATATTACCTATGTATATAGTTTCAAGTGGGGAATAATAAAATTCCCCTGGATTGGACACCTCCAGCACAAACCGTTACAGCTGAGTTTTCTGAGGCAACGAAGAAAAGTTTCTTAACTAAGGACAAGGCACACATTGAATCAGCAACTTTTGGATTACAATGTACTGGCCAAAGATAACATGTATGATCATCGAGCGATTTGCTCTTGCCGTAAACAATTATTGAAAGTTTACAAAAAAGTATAATCAAGTATTTTTAACATGGATTCAACATTTAAATATTTTATTTTTTTTGGGGGGGGGGGGGGGGGGCATTCTCATGCGGGAGGACGAAAACCACCCAGATAGTCAAGCAATCACTGGCGCCAAAGCTACACCAGGAAGTTGTCCAGCAACTGCAGACCAGCCCTTTTTCGTTGTCAGTCGATGAGAGCAATGACAGGAATTGCGACAAGAGCTTAGCCATCCTTGTCAGATATTTTACTGACCAGTCCCAGACAAGGTTCCTCGCCATGCCTGTGTGTAATATTGGGAGTGCCACCAACATTTTTGATCACATACAGCAGGTTTTTGTGTACGTTTCAATATTAAATCATAATTTGTTAATTTGTTAATATAATGTTTTATAATTTATAATATATATTATTTATAATCTTTATAATTGTAGTGACAATGAGATTCCTTGGTCCAACCTTATATCATTCATGTCGGATAACTGCAGTGTCATGACAGGGAAGCATAACTCCGTAGTTACCAGGATCAAGGAGAAGGCTCCATCCGTGTTCGATTTTGGTTGTGTTTGTCATCTGGCCAACCTATGCACTGTAGCTGGAGTAAAGGCCCTTGCTCTGCCAGTTGAAGATCTCCTTGTTGAGGTTTATTTTCACTTCTATCACAGGTATTTTATTTTAATATGAAATAATAATGATATTGCTTCACTTTAATAAACTAAATATCTTTTATGGTACTTATCACAATTCCATTTTTTTCCTAGTTCCAACAGAAAAGAAAAGTATAAGGAATTCATGGAATTCACTGACATTGAGCCTTTGAAAATACTAAAGCATTCCAGTACACGGTGGCTGAGCTTAGAGAAGTGTGTTGGTCGTTTTCTTCACCATTGGCCTGCCCTGAAGAGTTACTTCAGCTCCCACGATGATGTTGAAAAACCAGGGCGTGTGAAGCGGTGTGCAGCTTACCTAAACGACCATGAGATGTACATGTATTTCAGCTTCTTAAGTTTCATACTGCATCCACTCAATGAGTTCAACACCATTTTCCAGGTAAAATTTTATAATAAAAATGTATGAAAGTATTATATAAGTATAGTAAATAAAAAATTACATATGAATTAAATTTAAAAAAAATGCCCATTGATTAAAAACATTGTTGTCCTTTTTCAGGCAGATGAAGCCAAGATTGGATACTTGAAGGAGGAGATGGTGACTCTGCTAAGGAAGTTCCTAGGGAAGTTTGTAAGGGCCATGATCATCCAGTCCACTGAAGACCTCACAACTGTGCCATTTGAAGACCGGAACCATCAGCTGAATGACAACATCATAGCAGTTGGAGTTACAACAAGAGCCTACATGGTGGACCATGCAGATGAAATTCCGCCATCATCACTTCATAGATTTTTCCTGTATGTATATATTGTTTATTACTTGTTACTGCATGCCCATTTATTTGTCATTTGATATTTTTGCTGTTGACTGATGACTTTTAAAAATTATTTTTAGGTCAATAAGAAAGTTCTACCATGCAGTAACGTCAAAGATGTTGGCCAAGTTTCCATTCAAAGATGTTGTAGTATCCAACCTTGCCTTCCTGAATCCATCTAACAGAGGGGATTTACCCCCATCTGCCCTAACTGTGATAGCAGAGAGATTCCCTTCTCTGGTACCCCAGGATCAGTGGCAAGAGCTAGAAGAGGAATTCATGGACTATCAAACAATTCCTGATACTGACCTTCCATGTTCCCATGAAGACAACAGAACAGATTTCTACTGGGGTAGGATCCTAGAAATGAGAAATAACATTACCAACACTCCAAGGTTCCCACTTATGGGGAAAGTAGTGAAAGCCATGCTTACTGTGCCCAACTCCAATGCTGAATGTGAGAGAGTATTTTCAATGGTGAAGAAAATACAGACAGAGACCCGTGCTAATTTGGATAACAAAACCATCTGTGCTCTGCTTACCACCAAAGTTAACAACATTCAGCATTGTAATCTTGTGAAACCTTCCAAAGAATTGCTCCAGTCAGCAAAAAAGGCCTGCTTGTCTTATAACAAAGACTGTGTTTCTTAGTGGTGATTGATAAGTGTTTTATTGTTTGTATCTTGACTGTGATTGAAACTTCTGTTTTACCTATTCTTACCTGAATTTTAATAGTAATAACTACATGATGTTCTTTTAGTTTGTAACATTTTATTTATTTGAATTATAATAGTAGCTATTTTAGTAACCAGATTTTAACAATGCAATATTGTTTTCATTATGCATCATGTGCCACTGTATTTTTCTTAAATTTGTTATTAAATTGTTGAAACTGTACAAGGTACTAGTAATAACTACATGTACATGATGTTCTTTTAGTTTGTAACATTTTATTTGCTTGAATTATAATAGTAGCTATTTTAGTAACCAGATTTTAACAATGCAATATTGTTTTCATGTTTCATGTGCCACTGTATTTTTCTTAAATTTGTTATTAAATTGTTGAAACTATACATTGTTTTGGTTGCTGAATCAGATTCAGACTTATGTTGGTAGGTGCATTGAATGATATGAAAGAAATCAGAAGAAAAATGTTCAAATGAGGAACATGTATTATGTATAATAAATAATGATATAGATATCAGTGAAAACACAATTAGATTCAGGTTCACGACAAAATGTCGCGAATTTAAAGCTTTGAAAATTGTCGTCACGCGCAAAATCCCCCATGGGAATTTTCAAAAGTTGGCATGTGTGTGTGTGTGGGGGGGGGGGGGGGCTGCAAAATCAGTATGATTATTCTTTTCCTAAGTGTGGTTATGGATATATTAAGGTGTAATATTTCACTGATAAGAGATATTACTTTCTGAAGACATTTTCCATGAAATTCAACGAATGGATTGTCTTGTCAGAGTATACAGATTTCTTTTAATATATTTTTTTCTTCAAAATTTGTTGTTTGTGTTACATTACATGTAACTGTCCAATCGACGAGCATCAATCTTAAGTTGAAATTTTTTACGGTCGATTTTAAAAGCGAACTCACGCACTTTTTTGGAATTGTTATATTACTTCAGAGTATAGGTTGAGAAAAAAGGCATAAAAGCTATTTAAGAAATCACTGTCTAGATTTGGGAGTATGCCAGGGCATCAACAATAGTGGGAAACATGGGATAATTTGCATAACGGGCGAAGCCCGTTATGCTAAAATTATCCCATGTTTCCTACTATTGTTGATGTCCCTGGCATACTCTCAAAACTAGACAGTGATTCCTTATATTTCCATTTCATTGTGAAATAAAATTGTAGACTTAGACATTAAAAATGTAGACTAATAGATTTAAATTACACGAGGACTTCCATGCCAATTTCAATAGTCCTCGCACACTGACGTCAAACACAAAGGCAGCCGCACGAGATTTACATGCATATTTGGCCTCCTTAGCGTCAGACACAGAGACAGATGCGCACGAAATTTGCATGCGTATTAGGCCTCCTTAGCTGCTGACCTATCGACCTGCCTAATTTACGTTCCGGCAGAATTATATCTAGAAATAAATTCCCCAAACTTTCAAACAGTTATCACAGAGAAAAAAATTAGAAATGGAAATATTTATAAATACATGTGTACAGTGGAGCCTCATTTATCCGGACACCTTGGTTCTTACTAAATTTGTCCGGATAAGTGAAATGTCCGGATATCTGATTTACCAGTTAAACATGACAAAATAACATAAAAAAATTCCGTTCCGATGAAAAATCGTCCGGATACTGAAGCATCCGGATATCTGGCGTCCGGATATCTGAAGGTCCACTGTATTCCACAAAATACAAAACAAGAGAGCTTTCTGGCTATCCGAGTTTTATATTTTGGTACTACAGCTGTACATGTATTTGGGAATTCTGAACTATTTACGTCATTTGACGATCCACTGATTAAATCTTTGTGCCCTGTTTGGCATTTTGATGTTATGCATTGTGTTGAAACACGAGCTCTGGCGTTAATGTTCATTATCCATAGCTGTTTTCTCTAAATAATTTCTTTTTGTACATTTAATGATCTCATTGACTCAAATAATCATGCTCTTTCTTTATCCCTTTATGGGACATGATAGAGGGAAAATGTGTAGATGTTGTCAATTTTGACTGAACCAAAATTAATTGACGTCACCCATTTATTTTCAGTATTGCCTTCTTATTTTCTTCTTCTTTATGTTTCATACAAATTGAAAAACAAATTATACAAAACATAAATAAATAAAAAAAATGTTTTTGAAAAAAAAATTCACACTGACAGATGTTCCTGCCCAAAATTATTCCTAATTTTTATACATGCTGCAACGTGGATTGAAATATGCTTGCACTTCAATGTACAAAATGTTAGATTTTAAACAATAATTTTACCAAATCAACAGTACTGAGGGAACCAATGAGATTGCTTCGAGGTCACGTGATGGTGAGTGCTTTGAGGTTTCTTTGTTTACAAAGACGTGCATCTTCATCTCTGTGGAATATATTAATATTTAAAGTCATTCTGACTTGTTTGCTTGCCATTCAAATGCGTTAAAACTTGTGGAATAGTCACAGAACTACTAATAACATTTTCCTAGAGTGGTATATTTTTCTGTAAATACAGAATGCCACGATCCGCGAGGCGGGAGGTTGATGCTGCCATTGTTGAGCCCCATTGTGGGCCAGGCACTGCTTTATCACATACACCCAATTCTCATTTATTTTCAGTTTTGCCTTCTTATTTTCTTCTTCTTTATGTTTCATACAAATTGAAAAACAAATTCTACAAAACATAAATAAATAAAAAAATATTTTTGAAAAAAAATTCACACTGACAGATGTTCCTGCCCAGAATTATTTCTAATTTTTATACATGCTGCAACGTGGATTGAAATATGCTTGCACCTCAATGTACAAAATGTTAGATTTTAAACAATAATTAAAATCATTCACAGACATTTTTTCTTCAAATATTTTTGCTTGCCTTTAATTATTTCTGCCTGGCAACATGACATAACCAAAAGGGTATTATTAATGGAAAGTTGTGTGTTAAATGGAACAAAGGTAGATAACGAACATTTTTTAGCTCACCTGAGCCGAAGGCTCAACTAAGCTTTTCTGATCACATTTTGTCCGTCGTCCGTCCGTCTGTCCGTCTGTAAACTTTTCACATTTTCGACTTCTTCTCAAGAACCACTGGGCCAATTTTGACCAAACTTGGTAAAAAGCATCCTTGGGTAAAGGGGAATTTAAATTGTTAAAATGAAGGGACATATCCCCTCGCAAGGGGAGATAATCAAGAAAAGACAAAAATAGGGTGGGGTCATTAAAAAATCTTCTTCTCAAGAACCACTGGGCCAGTAAAGCTGAAACTTATGTGGAAGCATCCTGGGGTAGTGTAAATTCTAAATTGTTCAAATCATGACCCCCAGGGGAAGGCCGGGGCCACAATGGGGAATCAAAGTTTTATATAGAAATATATAGGAAAAATCTTTGAAAATCTTCTTCTCAAGAACCACTGGGCCAGAAAAGCTGAAACGTATATGGAAGCATCCTGGTATTGTGTAGATTCTAAATTGTTCAAATCATGACCCCCGGGGTAAGGGCGGGGCCACAATGGGGAATCAAAGTTTTACATAGAAATATATAGGAAAAATCTTTGAAAATCTTCTTCTCAAGAACCACTGGGCCAGAAAAGCTGAAACTTATGTGGAAGCATCCTGGTATAATGTAGATTCTAAATTGTTCAAATAATGACCCCCGGGGGATGGGTGGGGCCACAATGGGGAATCAAAGTTTTATATAGAAATATATAGGAAAAATCTTTGAAAATCTTCTTCTCAAGAACCACTGGGCCAGAAAAGCTGAAACTTATGTGGAAGCATCCTGGGGTAGTGTAAATTCTAAATTGTAGGAATCATGACCCCCGGGGAAGGGCGGGGCCATTATAGGGAATCAAAGTTTTACATAGAAATATATAGGAAAAATCTTTGAAAATCTTCTTCTCAGGAACCACTGGGCCAAAAAAGCTGAAACATATGTGCCCATGGAAGGATCATGGGGTAGTGTGGATTTCAAAATGTCTAAATTATGATCATTGGGGTAGGGTGGGGATGCATTATGTATAACAAGAGTGAAATCTGGTAAAGAACAGAATGGTCAAAGCTTCTCAGGTGAGCGATGTGGCCCATGGGCCTCTTGTTAAGCTCTTGATCAAAATCCCAATCACATAATACAAATCAAGAGCAGAGCAAACATGGACCTTTAAAAAACATCAGAGGTTGAATCAGGTGTCATAGAGGAGTGATCATCCCCTGTCGTGCGGTCACAACCGCCGTGTGCTCCTTGTTATGATAGAGAAATAACAGGAAAATTCCTAGACGATGCAATATGTCAATAAGCCTAACATTAAGTATTGAAAACGCCAGTTAACATTGACTTCATGAAAGTTTGTATTTGTTGTCAAGGTCATTTGTATCGACTATTAAACTTGCAAAATGAAATGAAATGAAATGAAATGAAAGACTGTTGTAATTCCTGTCAACTTTTTTTTTATCAAAACCCTTAGGCTAGCTCGTTTGATAATCGTTCAAAGTTAACATAAAGCATATGCGCTTGCCTGTCGAATTAACTGAGAGATATATGAACTCCGTATGCATGGTATGTATGTGATAAGAGTGTATTGGTACATGAGTAAGGGAAATTGCCGATTGATTGATTATCATTGTTTAACGGAGAGTCAGGAAATACTTCAGCCTTATTTCGGCCATCAAATTAAGTGAAAATGACCATTTGTGAAATTTTGGTTTCTTGAGGACCCGAGTGAGCTTTATCTTTTTAGAAAATCAGAGAAACGAACTTTTACATGCCATGAAGATTGCTATCCCTGACAAAGGGCACCACTTAACGTTCCATCCTACGCATTCAAAATCCAAAAAATATGTTAACATTACAAATATATTAGACGAAATTATTAGTCCAGTCTACCATTTTAAAATGAAAATGTGCAGTAAAAATCAATTTCATGTAAAGATTCTACAATTGAATAAACATTGATATCTGCAAAAAATTCATGCATCGTTTGCATTTTGTAAAAAAGTCTACTTCGAGTAGGAGATCTAGAAATATTGGTTGGTACCAAACGAATATGACTGATAGGTAACGGACATTCACAGGATATACATTCTGGGTACAATTCGAAAATATAAATAATCACGTTTACATTGAATCATAAAGCTCTTTTGTTATTTAACCATATGATTATTGTCTTTTTCTACTAAAATATCCAAATATGAAATAGATTTTTTACACTCCGTGGTATCTTTTCATTTAAACTCACTATGTCGACATATAAATGAAAATAACTATTGTTCATTGATTATACGTTAATTGTTGATATATCTAAATGTTGAGCTGAAATGCACAAGTGTTTTCTTTATCTCAGGTACTGTGTGAGCATAATATTTTGAATACATTCTGCTTCATATGGATACAAAAATGGTCTGCTATTAACGGGGCGCGATTTTTACCCATTGGAATTTCGAAAGATTGTTGGAAAACCTGGTCTCTAAAGACCACATAGACATTGTTGATAAGAAGTTATTAAGCATCTTCTGAATATCAACTTCAGAGTATTTGTGTGTACAGTCAGAATGTTTTAACAAAATAATTTTGGAAATGACCAATGACAGAAAGTCATGTTGCAAAGACCTTAAAAATTTGTTATTTATAGTAGATAGTTTTAATATGACGCATTTTCTTTCCGAATCATTTCCCTTGGCCAGGCCGCCATCTTGGTGGTCAGTCTGGTAATTTTTTTTCTCTTTGTCTTATCAAATTTAAGAGAGTGTAGCAGAAATATTTGTGGGGAAATTTTTATGGAATAAAAATCATTAAAAATAGAAGGCTCTAACAAATGTATATATGTATATGTATAGGAAAACAATGCTTTCTACCACACAATCAAAAATTAAGTTGATTGAATAATGAAGGAATATGAGCATGTTGACCTCCAATATGGCGGCCAACGGGAAATAACTCTTGTTAATTTGGGCTTACTGAAAACTATATATATATATATATGCTATCTAATGATTTGATGATTGAAATTTCCATTATATATTTAATACTATTATATTACTACAAAGAATACTACTCTTTAAAGATTCCATTAGAACAAATCGAGTACTTTACCCGAACTTCATCTATTTCTAAGGTACATTAACCTAAGAAAAATCATTTTTAGTTAATTTTGATAAGAGCTAGTATCTAAGAAGTCAATTTCCCAAAACTTAATTATGAGAAGAGATGTTATAATGAACCTTTGTCAGCATTTTTATTCTAAGAAGAATTTGGTTTATTTTTTGTGATTAAATTGCATGCCTTAATTTGATATACATGTTTGCATTTATGTTTAACTAGTTTAATGCATGATTTTGATATTGAATGCCAACGTTTGATAAATTAAAAATAAAACATAGCTGATTGCATCATATTTTGACGAAGCATTCTGTTCATGAAAACCTTCTGGGACAGGTATAATTTAAACCATCACTACGATTTAATTTTAATTTGTATTCTATTACACAAATTAATTAAACAGTCAAATAGTTCCCTAATGTGAGTGAGCACGACAGTCATCCCTTTGTAACGCTACACCGGTGTATTGGAAAAAAAAACATCGTAACCATACAGAATAATTTTATAGAAAAGTAATGGTACTGACATGTCTTTCTGTTTATAAACAAGCCAGGAATATATAATCGTAAAATCTGCAACTCATAATCCGATTATATGCACATGTACAGACTGGTGTTAATAAAAAAAATCTTAATTTTTCCTTGTTATAGTACTACTCCTATATATTTCTTGAACTACAAATAGGAAAAACTTGAACTTCAGAAAAGCTTCCGATTTTACCAGGTTTTTACATTACATTGTATCAATTTATATTATTCCATGGGCAAATGATAACAATTGCCTAAAAAGTCGTAAATTGTGGATTTGTCTCAATAAACAACTTTCTTGTGGAGTTTTTCATACATTGCAAAAGCTTCTAAATTAGAAAGCATGCAAGAGTTTCGATTGATGACACAGCAGAGTTTGTGAAATGCATTAAGAAACAACAGCAAATTGTCAAATTTCTCTTAATGTTTTGAAGACAATAATAAATGCTTTCATCCTTAATAACATGGATAATGAGTTATAAGTTTCCGAAGAAATATACAGAACATGAAAAGTGTTAATATCAATTTAACCGAGTCACATATATAACATTGGTTTTGGTGTGCTTCGAAGGAAGTAAATAGCACGTATAACATAAATATTTCATTCCACTGTAACTCACTGGTGCTTTAATATAATGCTATGAAAGGCAAGTTGTAATTAACAACATTCGTCGAAATGCAGTAAGGAATCACCCAACAAGCAATAAAAGTCTTAACAACATGAAAGCTAACACAGCGATCAATCAATTATGCTATTTATCTAATTGAAAACTTGCATTCTATGTACACTTTTGAATAATTTTTCCGCTGCATGTCATTCCTATTACTTCCTTTGTTTTAGATGTATCAGATCAAATGTATTCCTGTAATATATTTTTTAGACCATTAAATCTTTCGATAAACCGTGGTCTCAAATACTTTAAAATGCCTGAGAATCCCCTTCTCTATATTGATTTTATTTCTTTGCCTTCAACGATTAATCAACTCCTACAGTGTCGCACTGTTTGATGGTCTCATGCCCATTGTAATATCTTGCTAATATTTAAAGACTTTTTTCATTAATGGGCGTTTGATATAAACATAATCGACTTCATTAGTATTGACACTCATGCCAGTATTTTTTGTTCTTAGAAGTCGAATGAGAAACCGCATTTATTTTGTAATTCGGAGGCTTGGAATAAGACCATCGTACTCTTTTCATACTGCCTGCCAATATGTCATTCATTTTGGCCTACTAAATTGACACACAATTAAGATTATATGGCCACATTTCTCCAATGACTAAACAAATGTTTATAACATTGTGCATGTTTAGAGTCATTTGCCAATAACTGGTTATGAAGTTTATACATGTACCTTTTTGTAAAGAATTTTCAGTACCAGTGCTATTTAAATTTACCGATTAAAATTTTGTATACATTTGGGCTTGACTTCAATTTCATCTTGATGTTCGTTTAAGACAGAAAAACAAGACAGTGCAGTAGAAAGCTGGTTGGATCTCTAAAAGAACGGACTTTGTCCGACGACAAGCATGAATCATTGGATGAAGGATCGATACGTGCATTGATAAACGTAAACAGTCACTTCACTTTCAGGCTCAAGAGTGGACACCATATTGAAGTACCAGAAAGGCTTAACTGTGAGCCGCAAGATTACTTATGCCTGCTACCCCGTTTGGGGCATAGACTTTCTACATGTACCGCCTTCCAGTTCTTCCTCATTCTTTTGAAGCCTGCCTCCAAATCTCTCCGCCAGGTGTTCTTTGACCTCCCTCTCATACGTTTTCCTTGGGGGTTCCAGGATAGGACTTGCCTTTTGATGTTATTGTGTGGCTTGCGTAGAGTATGCCCTATCCACCTCCACCTTCTCTGCATTATTTCTGCTTCTAACGGGGCTTGGTTGTTCTTTGCCACAAATTGATGTTGCTTATTTTGTCGAGTCATCTAATCTGGAGGATGTCTCGGACAAAAGTTGACGAATGTCTGGATCCTGTTTGCTGTGGCAACGGTCATCCTCCATGTCTGGGAACCAAAGAGAAGAGCAATCTTAACGTTGGTGTTAAACATTGTTGTTAAAAAGCTTAATTTGGGTTCATGTTGTATTTAATTCCTTTGGTCTTCAAGATGTTTCCAAGTTGCAGGAATGCTACTCTGGCCTTTGCTACTCTTTTTTTTATCAGCTTCTGTTCCTCCTTCAAGTTGTTGGTCCAATTTACTGTCAAGGTACATGTAGGTAAAATGAAGATACATGCATTCTTATTTCCCTGTGAGAAGGTTGAAAAATGTAAAAAAAAAAAAAAAAAAAAAAAAAAAAAAAAAAAATCAACGATTTATTTGATAGGCTCAGCGGATTCCAGCTTGAAGTATACAAGAATTTATAGTAATTAAGTATCCATCTGCACGAATAGAAAATGTTGTTTATTTATCAGTTCTGTGTTGCTTTTAAGTCCGTTAAAGATCGCTATTTAAAGCATTTAAACGCACCGCTCCCATCTTTAACTGTCTACCAGCAATTTCATTAAGTCAATTAGCAAATACTTTCTTCATTCCAAAAAAAGTTCTAGAATTTCAATAAATGCTTAAAACAGCCTTTTGACAGAAGATATTTATATCTATTCGTTTGGCAAAACTCAAATAATATCCTTTGGACATGAGGCTACTTTTGGGAAAACTAAAAGCCTCAATAATTTGTTAATGACACATGTGCATGTATGACTTTTATTGTGTGAATTCTTTTCAATAAACGTTCGACCTGCCTATTCGTGTGTTTGTTATTACTCAGTCATTAAATGGTTACTTTTATTGAATAACCTGAAAAGTTCTGGAACATCCCGGCTGTTTCCAGGCACTGACCCTGTCAGCAAGCTTGAATATCCGGTATTTGGAAGGATACAACTGCTACTTCGTTTTAATGAAAGAAAAAGTGAGCTAGCTCACATACCCCACGCTCCCCCAAAACTTGACGGTGAAACACATAATGAAAGGCACAGCTAGTGCACTTTAGATACATAGTATAGATCAAAAAGGGCAATAATTGCAAAAAAAATCTTCACATCAAAATGTCTTGCATATGAGGACATTTAAATGTGGAATGATTTTATGAATAATGGAATTAAAATTTCTTGGCATTATACAAATCCCAACATTAATTTGAAGTGGTTGGGGGGGGGGGGGGGGGGGGGGGGTGAGAAATTTTCTTGAATAATTGGCAAAACTCTTTGGGATAAAATAATGGAATATGTCCTAAATATCTGCATAGGTTTATGAAACTATGTACAACAGTTTAAGAGGAGTGGTGCTGACAAACTGTTCATCTGTATATTCAAAATATGGCCAAAAAGTCTTAAGTTGGAAAGTGTGGAAATTCCCGGAAAAAATAAAGGAATCGGAATTCCCTGGTAATATGCACATCTACATTTTGTGTCCTAAATATCTGCAAAGTTTGAAGAAATTCTGTGCAGCGGTTTATGAGGAGTTGTGCTAACAAACTGTTCATCTCTATATTCAAGGTATGGCCAAATGCCTAAGTTAAAAAGTGCGGAAATTCCCGGAAAAAATAAAGGAATCGGAATTTCCTGGTAATATGCACATCTACACATTGTGTCCTAAATACCTGCAAAGTTTGACGAAATTCTGTGCAGCGGTTTATGAGGAGTTGCGCTGACAAAAAAGAGGACTGACTGACTGACGGACTGACTGACGGACGGGTCAAAAACATTATACCTCCCGCAACTAGTTGCGTGGGGTATAATTAACAATCCTTGAGTCAACCATTTTGAAAATCACTCTTGTCAAATTGAAATGGTTAAATGCAGTTAAATTCTTCAGTTGATATTTTCCTTTTACTCGTTTACTGAGATTTTATAATAAATAGTTTTAACAACTTTATCATCAATATGCATCTTCTTTTCTAGAATGTTGCACATATAGTACAATTCTGTCATCATGGACTTTCAGTAAGGCGTGACATTCTCGACGCTACATAATTAACGTCTCTCAAATTGCGACATAGAAATTAAAAAAAATTAATAACATTGGGAACTTTAAATTGTTGTTGACAACTATGAGATGACTTAAACCCAACCTCTTTGCTGTATGACCGGTCACGGTAGCCTAGCACTAGTGGTAGAGCGTTCGCTTCGTGATCAGGAGGCCCGGGTTCGATTCTCGTTCGCGTCGCCGCGTCATACCCAGGACGTTAACATAGGTAGGGACTGTTCCTTCGCCAAGCGCTCGGAACTAGAAGTAAAAGTCACGGGTCTTTCGGATAGGACCTTAAAAACGTAGGTCCCGTAGCCTGTCACGGTTGGCGTTAGCACGATAAAGAACCCTCGCTGCTCAATGGCCCTAAGTGCCGAGTATAGGTCTAAACTTAAAGCCCATCACCGACATAGGTGACGTCTCCATATGAGTGAAAAATTCTCGAGAGGAACGTTTAACAATATACAATCAATCAATAAATCTCTGCCGTACGAGGCGCTGTATTGGATAATAGATACACTCGTTGACATTCGCCGAATTTCTATCCCATGTATATATCAACGGTGCATGAAAGCTGTGTAAATTTTGGACGCTAATTAAGTAACGTCGAGAATGCCACGCCTTACTGAATGTCCAAGGATAACAGAGAATTGTACTATGTGTATGCGAGACCAAAAAATCTTCTTTTTTGGTTCCTTTAAGTATTTCATTGGCTTTTGTGCTAACACACTGAGAAAAGGAACCATTTGTTTTGTGATGCTGACATAATAAAAGATACATAGAGAAAATGTAAAACCCTCGAGCAATGAACTCGAAATGAGACGCTTTACTTCCATTAACTTGCGACATGCTCAGTGGAGGGTCAATGTACGTATTGTGTACAAACTGCATAAGAGACGAAATACGTCACTTTGTTCATAATTTTGTGTACAGTATGTATATGATTAATCTGTTTAATTAGCATACTTCTTGTTCAGAGGGCCGAAAAAGTTAACAACGATTAGATTTACAATATACCACACCCAAGATAATTAGGCCCTGTCCAAAATTGGTTTCAGACCACAAGAAGGAATCAATCACGACACATATTATGTGATAAATATTTACTTATCAATCAAATTCATAATTTGGCTTCATGTGATTTTTTGAGACGGATAATAATAATAAATTAATGATTTTATGAAATTTTTTTTTTACAAATCTAATGATATCATAAATTAATAATTCATCACAAGTACTTTCAATAATTAAAATCACATTAATGGCAAAGTGCAACATTCTTATAAATATTTTGTCGTGAAGTCGAATTTTTGAATTGCTGCGGTAGTATTAGATACGTTTCGATATTCAAGAATCATATCGTATCGAAAAATAACTTCCAATACGTATCGGACATGCAGTTCTTTTTAGCCAGAGGTCTGTTCAGCAGAGCGAACGTTCGCGAGCGCTCGCTAAAATTCGTTATACCTCCAATAGTAATTTTGGCGAGTGCTCGCGAACGTTCGCAGTGCTAAACAGGCCTCAGTGGGCTTATTGTTCAAAGAGCAGTTGCCGGCTTATGTCATCCTGTTCAAGGCAGAAAGTCAACCCCATAGTCGCCATTTTAAAGTTACGTGCAAAAATAATAGTTCTTACTCTCAACCGCTTTTGAGATAATACAAACGCTAAATAAAGCAACAAAAATAAAACGTAGTCTTATCTATATAAATAAACATTAGTAGTAATGACTTTCAAAACTTCAGTCCTAAGTCAAAGAACATAGTTCATTAGCGTAAGGATTGTTGATAATCAGTGTTATCGTAGTTCTCTACACATACGAGGTTAAGCAGGAGAGGGAACCAGACTGGCCAGTTTCTTCACATTCAGCTGCGGTACCAGATTAGATTCTGACAAATTCGGACCGTGGAATTAGGATTGAAAAACTCACTGTCAGTGTCTTATCATTTATATTGATAGTTTTAAAATAATTTTTTCATTTAATATTTCTGTTACAATAACTGCGAGTTGGGTTTGTGAAGTACACAGAATATATGTTAAGAAATGAGAAGTTCCACAAATGACTTATTTTATCAAAATGAATCTGCAATGGCAATTGTACATACCCTAACAAAAAAGTTTTTCAAAGTGTCAAAGTTTTCGCCGAAGTTTTTCAAAGTGTCAAAGTTTTTGATAATTTTTTTTCAAAGTGTCAATTTTTTCGATAGTTTTTCAAAGTGTCCAAGTTTTCGATAAAGTTTTTCAAAGTGTCAAAGTGATCACTATATATAATAAACCAAAGTTTTCAAAGTGTCAAGGTTATAACATAGTTATCTATAGTAAAGTATAGTTAACTATAGTATTTTTTGTATGGGTTCTATTGGGTATAGGAAGACAAAACGTGTCTAACAATTATTAATGATAGTCATTTATATATAGGGAAATCGTCAAAAGTTCGCAGTTTTATTTTTCAGTGAATTTTATTTTTTTGGCTCAACTAATCAAGACTCAAATATGTGTTTTAATGAACTAACAATTTTTAATTGTCATTTTAATAACATGTAAACCACATCATTTTGTATAGTTAAGTTTACAATACGAGAGCTGTTCAATAAATAATGTCCTGAACTCTATATATGATATACATCATAGAAATTATATGACATTAAGCTTGACTTTCTCTCATGATCCAATCTTTAATGAATTAATAACAGTTAATGTGACCACTTTTCATCACATACATGTAGTTCCCTGGTGAGAAGGTAGAAAACAAGGGCTATTTGAGACACTACATTTTAAATGAATGGTAAAGAATCAGTAAACTTGAGTGAAATTGAACGCTTCATTAAAGCACCTGCTACTGTAAAACTTGTAAAGAATCCAAAGGAAATATTTTCTGAAATATGTGAAATTCACATCAACCAATGTTTGTTTTATAGACACATGACCAGGTTGATTTCAATGAACAAAAATGATAAAATTGGCATCAAAAATGGGTAGTGTCCTTGGCAACAAGGACTTAAAACAACCAATGTACTGTTTGCCAAAATTCAACAAATTATCACATACGATGTTTGATTGACTTTCAGACACATAGCAAAATTTAGACTTTTTTGGGGGGGGGGGGGGTGTTAGTTCACACTGTTTTAAAGAAACGTTCGACAGTAAAAAGTTAAGTACTCAAAGGTCACCCTATGTTTTTGAAAAATAAGTGAAAAAGAAAGTGTGTAAGAATTTCTAAACAATTGTTTTTAAAAATCAGAAACTGTAGTTATCCACGTTTTTCTGAAATTCAGAGATAATGAATCTTTAATCCATTGCTTTAACCCCTCAAAACCAATTTACAACTAGAGGTACTGTGAGCAATGAGCTCACTAAATGAGACCCTCGCCTCCCATATGGTTATAATGGCAGAGTCCATGTTTTGCTGTGGCCGGGAAACCCAAAATATGAGTTGGATCAAAAGGTAAAACAGGAGGTGCACAATGGCAACATGTAATAAAGATTCTCTAAAAGTTTCATTAAATTTCACTCAGTGGTATAAGAGGAGTTGCGGATAAGAGAATATTTACATTTCCAATGTCTTTGTCTGAGATAAAATTACAAATTGTAAATGTACTTTGTTTCCCCATCAATGTATTGGCGCGGTTCCAAAAAAAAAACCACGTGCATGGCGGGACAAACAGCTATAAAGAAGGGCTTGAAGCACGTGGATTGGCGGAATCAAAGCATTTAGTTATAAGAAATAACTGTCTTATTTTTCAATTTCATGATGAGATCAATCGATTGGCTTGCGTGATAATTTTATGCATAAACGCAAATTATCACGCAAGCCAATCGATTGATCACATCATGAAATCGAAAAATAAGACAGTTATTCCTTAATTGGTACCCTAGCGTAACAGACAGACGGACATACCGATTACAGTCTACCCTCCCACTATTCAAGCGGGGGGTATAATAAGATGCACTTGACAAAGACAATAAAGGTCTGAAAAGAGCAAAGAATTGCAAGAGCACAATGACAGTTTTATATGCCATTTTCTTAAATGTAAGTGGTTTTGTCCTTCAAATTATTATTCGGAGTGGCAGGAGTCTAGAAAGCAATGTTTTTGCCAAGAAATCGAATCGAAAGGTTTAAGAGAGAAAGGAACCAGAATCAGGAATCCACTACATTAAATTTCTTCTTGACAGCGTCCAAATCCACACGCCCTGAAGAGTAAAGGAGTTTTGTGGATAAACAGAAAGTTAATATTTTGTATGGTGGCATATTTCTGCCATCCACATAAAATTTTGTGAACATAGCATATCATGTCAAGATAAAAAACTTGTCAAGTGATGAACAATTTCAGTTTTGTCGTCAAACACTGACTTTTATCTTGAAGAGTCAAGATAAGATATCGTAGTTTTGCGATAGCTATCTCGACAAAAAGAGATACTTAATCTTGTAACGCAACTTAAAGTTATCTCGTCATGTCAAGATACAGCTATTGCAACAAACTGTGATAGTGTATCTTGACTGGACAAGATATAAAGTCGTTTGTCGACAAACCAGAAAGTTATCATGACTTGACAAGATAATTATCTTGATTTGACATGATATGCTATGTTGACAAAACATTATGTGGATGGCATAAAAATGCCACCCTATCGCCAGATCTTTCATCCTTTGACTTATTTCATTTTCCAAACTTGAAAACAAAACACCTTTCAGAAAGAAAGAAGAAACAAGTCCAGGAAATTATAGGATCTGCCATATACCAGTATACGAAGGGCCATACTCAAAAATGTGTTCTAAAACAATTAAAAATTAGATGAAAATGTTACGGAAATGTGTTTTAATTGAAAGAGAATATATAGGTGAAATCCTCAAGCCTAAGTCTTTAAAAGTCGTTTTTGTTTCTTTCTGAGCACCGAGGACATTATTTATTGAACAGCCCTCGTATTTCAAAACATCTCGTAAATGAAAAAAAGACAGATTATCACATTTATCAGAAGTGAGGGAGTGTTTACATGAGATGTTATCCTTGTATAGAAAAATCTGTTCCATATTTATATATTGTAGGTATTTTTGGTAATGCATGTAAAAAAGGAATCAGTTTCACTGTAGGCGAAAAATGCTTTTATCAGGTGTTGCTGACTCATGTGATAAACAATCGATTTTTCTCTCAACATCATTTTGATTATACATGTACTTCCATCGAACTGCGACTCGTCATGAGGAAGGTCAGTGTACTGCATATGAAAGTATAATTTCGTCACTTTGTTCTTGAAAATATATAAACAGAAAATATATAAATTTTTTAGCTCACCTGAGCCGAAGGCTCAAGTGAGCTTTTCTGATCACATTTTGTCCGGCGTCCGTCTGTCTGTAAACTTTTCACATTTTAAACTTCTTCTCAAGAACCGCTGGGCCAATTTAAGCCAAACTTGCCACAAAGCATCCTTGGGTGAAGGGGATTCAAGTTTGTTCAAATAAAGGGCCATGTCCTCATTCAAGGGGAGACAGGTGGGAATTAGTGAAAATTTGATTGCATGTTTTAAAAATCTTCTTCTCAGGAACCACTTTGCCAGGAAAGATGAAACTTATGGGGAAACATCCTCAGGTAGTGTAGATTCAAATTTGTTCAAATCATGACCCCTAGGGGTAGGGCGGGGCCACAATGGCCGATCGAAGTTTTACATAGAAATATGTAGGAAAATTCTTTGAAAATCTTCTCAAGAATAACAAAGCCATAATTCATCATATTTATAGGAAGCATCCATTACATAGACGTATTTAGGAATTTTAAAAAAAAAATCATCTTCTCAAGAATAGGAAAGCCATGATTGGTTATGGGACTACTTTTTGATTTTGACTTTTCAATAATAAACCAATTTCTACTTTTTCCTAGTCACAATGCTCAGATGAGCGATGTGGCCCATGGGCCTCTTGTGTTTAAAACTGAACTTATCATAAAATAGTTGAATACCTTTAATTTTTATCATACACTTTCTGAATAAAGTTCTATACATTTCAATATAATAAATCAAAGAGTTAACGGAAGGAAAATAAAAAAAAAAAAAACTTTAGAATATAAAAACAAAATGATCTAGGTGCCTATTTGCTAGAATACATTTGTAGTATGTCAAAGAATTAAAATATGAAACTTTCAAGGTCAATATTATAATAAAAAACACTATAATAATATTTCCTTTTTGTAAAAGTTTATTAATATGATGTACACGAAATATAGATTTTATTATATATCCATTATATATTCATCATTTGGGGGGGGGGGGTGTCATATAAAGCAGAATTTATTCAAAACTATTCATTCAAGAAGAAAACACGCGTCATATTTTCGATATTAACTTAAAAGATATATCAATTATAATTAAGAACTATTCATTCAAGAAGAAAACACGCGTCATATTTTCGATATTAACTTAAAAGATATTTCAATTATAATTAAGAAAAGTTACTTCCATTCATAAATCGACTCGGTGTATCCCAGTTAATTTGATATAAAATGCCTGGTACACCAGAGTCTGACACATTTGTAAAAGATCTGGACAATTTACCAGAAAAAGACATTACTGGTTAGCCACTAATTTCTGTAACAACAAAACATTATCACATCATAAACGTGATGACTTAAGATTTTCTTATTACTTAGTAAACTCTATAGCTACTTACGCAGCGATATGATTTATCACCTGTTAAATTCTTCCAGTTTATTCGATACAGAGGAGCATACACTACTCTACAATTTTGAAAACGAAGCAAGCTATGGTACAAATCAAAGTACTGTGAGTACTGAAAGACGATGGCATGAATGATTTTCCCTTTCCAGAATAATATATTGAGCATCGAGGGATATTTTTTCTAACTAGCAATTACTGGGACACGGAATGTCAACCTGAATTAAGGACCGATCTCCATGTTCCGCAGTGGAAGTCGAATCCGCAACGTAAGGATAGACTCTTCCAGGTCCGTGACTCCAGAGCAAACCTGCTACGTCAAATGGCGACTGACATTAAATATTAATAAATAAGATAAAATGTTGTAAGGATTTGTAAAACGATATGGAAATTAGAAAAGTTTATTTCAATTTTTCACAAAACATGTACAGGTATTTTAATTTTTAATAATATATAAATTTATATTTTTGTACTTAAAAGCAAAGTGTCATGAATTCTCACTTTGATCTAAAAATGTCACTACTTTTAAGTATATTTTTCATAAGAAAAGACATAGCAAACTTCTAATAGATATATGCATGAAAAAAAAATAATAAGATTTTATTTAATGTGTTGTGTTGCCTTACGGCATACGGATGATAAAATCAAAAAGTCTAAAGCAGCGTCACGTTTCCTCTTTCCTCTCCCACTTAAATTAAGGAATTTCATTGATGAACATAGTTGAGTTTCCCTTAATTCTTCAAATAACAGAAAGGAACCAATCTCGCACTCAATTTAAACCTTGTGAAGATTTATTAGTATTAAAGTTTTGGACAATATTTTACTATCGTTCTACTAAATAGGCAATCTTTTATATTGGCTGTCAGCGTTGAAAGCGTCTTTTGCTATTCCTTTGGCTGTTCTACCCGTGGATTTGATTAAAAACGAATTCGCGAAGAAAACTCCCATTTCTCTTGTACACAAAAGTTGAAAAAACTGAACAGCTTTCCAGTGCGTAGTAATGTCATCGAATGTCGCCATTTTTCGTGTGTTGTGTTTACCACTTTCCCATTTCTGATGCCTGGTAAACTGCCAAAAATTAAGCAGGGCACATGTCAATTGACTAAAACGACATATTACGTCATAATCAGTGATGATATACATGTTAAACGTTGTTAAAATCAGTTCTTGTGTAATTTTATTCTAAATTCTAAAATTGTTTTTGAAACATTTAATTTTAGAAATTATTATTAATAAAATTTTTAAAGATCTTGCCCCTCATTTAGATATTGTAAAGTTGCCCAATCCACACATTTGTTTCTCTTTACCCTGCAGTTTGACGTCAGTGACGTCATAGACGTAGTGTTTGAATTCTCAGTGCAGCGAGATCAAGTACACACACCCGTCATGATCAGTTTTATTTCATAATAAACAGGTCACAGTCAATGTATCGTCGTGATAAATTTCTGAAGCAGATTTTTTTTTAAATTAATGTTTTTTCGTGTTTAGAAGCAGAGATTCTCTCTATTTAGATAATTTTTAATATTTATGTTTTCGTGTGACGTCACAATTTATTTCCCGCACTCGGAAAATACAAATGTGAAGCGTATTTATTTAATCATGCTTACGTCTAATTCAACGATGCCCTGTGCGATATTGAGGTAAGCTTCACCCTGTGATATTTATGCAGTAAATAATTACGATGAAGGACTGACATTCAATCGTAAATTTTGAAATATTTATTGACAAAATTTTTTCCAAAGGAGGTTTTTGTCGTTGAAGCTGCCTTGAAAAATGCAGAAATTATCCCACAAATATACTATATAAAATTAAAACAATTGCTTTCAGATTTAAACACTATAAATATTCTGAAATATTTGAGTAAATAGTGTTATCTATCATATTTATCGTTTGTTCGTAAAAATTCGCATTATGGACTCCGTTATGGGCCCGTAAACATGAAGTATCTAAACTCCATACAAACTCTACACAAGGCGGTATTTGTGGGGCGATATCTTTTTAATTAGTCAAGAAATCCCATGACAGGACCGTTTTAAAATGTTAAGAACATATTAAGGTAGGTCCGTACTTTCAGAATTTTCTGTCAAACTGATAATTTTTCAATTTGAATACCTTGAACAAGTCTTAAACTTACTAAAACACCCATAAAAGACATATCTTTGCAGATTAATTTTCATACAACATGTCTTAGCACACATACCTCTAAAACCTCAACAGCCAAAACTGAACATAAAAAAGTGTAATATCATATTTCTCTTAGTTATGCACCAAATCACATCAAATTTATGTTAAAACTTATGAAGATCAAAAATATGCATTTGCCAAGAGAATATTTGAAATCTTTACTGCAAAACATTAACAAATCGGTGTTGAATCTGTTCATGTCTTTTAGAAAAAAATCTCAAAATATCTTTATTTTTTATAATTCTTAAAATCCAAAATGTTTAGATGCCATTTTTTCTTTAAAACTATTAAGAATTATATCTAATGTTAACAAAAACCGCTACTTTATTATGGTTGACCAGAGAATTTTAACAAAACAGTCTTTTGAAGACGTATACCCCCATTTTTGGAATATCATTTTTTTCAATCATTCAATGTAAAATTTTTAAATAATAAAAATTAAATGGATGATATAGGCTCTAAATCAATAAAAATATATCTCAGGTTAGTTTGCTTAAAAGAATATTAAAAAGATTTAGGTCCATAAAAGCATTTAAGAATTTTTTGTCTGTGTATGTACAAAATGACATATAGGTCTTATGGACAGAGTGCAAAGTGTTAATTTCCATAAATAATGTATATTAAATGCATCATATGCACAATAACACTATAATAAACAAATATTTACTTGCTAAATCATTTTCAATCACCCAAAAAGATTTATATCAATAGAAAAGTGAAAATTATTATTTTATATTGATGTGTAAAATTAGAACTGGATCCGTAAAAGTATGGGCCTTCCTTAAATTAGTAATATAAAAAATACGAAAAAAATTCATTGACAGGAATTTTTTCAGCTAAAGGTCCTGTTCCTCCTTAAATTTTCCAATGGACGACATGTATAGGACAATGTTTACCAAAATCTATTTAATACTTTTATTTCGAAATTTTCTTTAAAAAAAACAGGATTTTTTATCGTGCGTATGTTCATTAAAGCATGTTAATAAAATATTAAAATGTTTGTCTATATTTATCCAAAGAATTCAGATACACTAAAATATGATAAATAAATACTTGCTTAAATTTCTTCTAACGGCGCCCGTAAGAAAAAACGATTTTCGAGAAAAATGCTATGTCCACGATTTTAACGGACAGCCCTCGTACATTGCATACTACTCGAAAAAAGGAAGAAAATCAAAATAACAAAATATTTTTCTGCCTCTATATTTTTCCGTCGTCTCAGGCCACGGTCGGAGTCTGTATACAAAATTATACACTGTATATGTAGCGCTCTCCAGAATAGGGGAGGATCGTACATTTTGGCCGTGGTTTGCGATGATGCTATATATTTCACATACGTAGTATTATAAAATGCAATGACCCTGCAAGTCATAGCGCAACACATATCTTTGTGAACACACGCAGAAGACTGACCTAAATTCAGCCCACTAAAATCACATGAAAATCCTAATACTAGTAGTATTTCGTGCACACGTATTTGAGTACCCTTTTTTCGTACACTTTTTAAAGGGTACATTTATTAGACGTACGATAGAGCTTCTAAATTGGAATGAAATCTTTGGGTAACTTTTGTCCGCTACAGTCTTTGTAATTATAGTTTTGACAAATTATTCTTCGCTAAATCGTTTTAGTGTCCGAGTTAATGAGGCAAAGTCTTCTTTTTAAAAAGTAGAATGGTAAAAAACTTAGCAAATTTTATGGCATCGTATATATCTCCAACACCCTTTTATTAACAGATTAAGACGTCATTATATTTTTTCTTCTTTCCAAAAATACATGTATTCCATTTTCTAATTTAGCATTGTAAACAGATATTAGAAATTCAAAGAATCAAAAGAGTAGCGGCGCGTATGTTGTTTAGCAATTATAATTATTTGATTATTATTGTAATTTTAAGTTAACACACTGTGTGTACGAACTGACTTTTCGCACATGTGAGAAAAAACGAAAACATTTTTTACGAATTGACTTTTGTAGTTTGCATACGAATACACGAGTCGGTTGGTGTACGAGTTAGTTGTAGTTCGGCGTAATTCAATGAATATTCATGAGGCGAGAAATATTGATCACGGCAAATATCAGCAATAAGGCTTTGTGTCCATCAACGAAATGTCTTTGAAATAATTTGAAAGTATTTGTTAACTATGTATATTTTATTTTTAAACATCGACGCAAGTCTACTTTCATTATTTTGACTCTGCAAAAATCTCCGCTAGGGTCCCCGTGTGTTTACATGTTTATTCATAACCCAGACCAGCAGCAATAGCCTGTGGCTATATATAGCCACCGTCTAAAAAGTGAGGAAACAAGATTATCAACGGTCTTGTATAAAGCCACCATCTCTCAGGTTCTTTAGATAATACAATGACTTGTCAGCAAAAATAATCTATAAGCAAGTTGAATGCTGACTGATGTTTAGATATAAATTTTCAGGCCATTATTTATTACACCCAGAATTATGTATCTAAGGAATTTTTCAATTTGCCCGATCCTGACAAGGAGCAAGCTCTCTCTTGATATATCCAAGTAAAATTGAAACAAAAGTCACCACAGAGTCTGCCACATGTTTCATTTCTGTTCATTTTTTAATGTTTTATTGAATATAGACGATAAGGACCAGAAAGAAAAAAATAAAAAAAAACACACCAACTAAGCTGTATGACAAATGAGATGACCAGCTTTTCCATCTTCAACTTTCCTTAATTACATATCCCAACGTATTCGATACTCAAGAATATTCTTCGAGTATGATCATTTCTAAACCCAAGACAAGCTACCAACATGTTACAGGAACCGCAAAATAAAACCCCGTTAAAAATATAGTAAACTAAAGTTATTAACTTAAGTAATGACATGGTTAATCGAACACTTTGGATTTTCAAAGTTTTCACAATTTGAAAATCAATGCTTTACTACAGTAAATCAAAGTTTTAAATCTTTTTACTAAAGGGGCTATCAACACTACAGTCAATCAAAATATTGAAGTTAATAATCAACTTTCTAAAGTTTTTATAGTAAATAGTTATTTCATAGTTAATTTTATGGTATGTTACTATAGCTAGTATCTTGTTTTGTTACTTAAATACTAACATTAACATTCCAACGTTTTCACTTTAGTAAACTTATAAAAGTTTCAAAGTTTTTACTTTGCTACTATAATTATCTGGTTCGTACATTGTAGTTATTGTTTTTCTAAGGTCGTTTAAAGTCGGCACGTTGTGAATTCTAAGGTCGTTACATGTATAATGACCTTAGGACTTATATTATCATTAGATCGACTTGTTTCATACAGATTAGACATTTTTACATTAAAATTTGACAATGCAAAGTTCCTTCGACCTGATAAATGCTTCTGGATCACGGCGGCTGTGAACAGTCAACAGAAGAATCAATGCATACTTCTTCAAAGCACATGATCCCACCTTCGGATTTTCCATAAGTTCCTGCTTTAATAGGCCCTGTGTTTATATATCTTATGAGATTGGTATCTATGTACTCGTAATTGATAACAAAGTAACTAAATTTACCTACTTTTTATGAAATATTAATAACATAAATACATGGTACGTGAATGTATGTCATTTTCATCAATTTAATCAGACGTGTCTTTAATCATAATGCCATGTACATATTAACAATTTGATTTATAATATATGCAATCAAAATACTTAAAATTCTTTAATATAGTCATCTTCTTTGCTTTTCCCGCTCACTTACTCAATTACTCAATGTTTGAAAGGAAAGAAGCAGCTCAGAAACTCTGGCTAGTGTTGGTATATTTTTTTTAAGTCAGCATATTTTTTACTAGTTTTTTTCAATAATCATATTTTTGATTCATTTTAACTCATTCTTCCTGGCACCTGATATCCTAATAAGAGGCTTTTTTCTGTTAAAAATATCTGTGGACAGGACTGAAAATTCATCACCTGTAATAAAACAATACTGAAGGATCTATCCAAGCAAGCAAAGGGCAGCGTGATAACATATTTCTAATCATCTACTGTAATTGTGTTGGAGCAGTTGCTAACATTGAGAAGCCAACACAATCTTCTCTTGTTGCCTGGATCTATACGGAGATACTGTTAAATCTTCTCTGTTTATTCAATCCAATTTCCGTACAAGTAAAGTAACAAAAGCGCAATCATTACCTATCGATTTGAAATTCTTTAGATATCGAACATCCATACAAAGGGGAAATTTAGGACGATTTATATCTATACAACGTGTTAAGGTACCAAACGTTAATCATTTTACTATATATACATGTACATTTATGTTGTCATTTATTTACATGTACATGTAGCTGTCTGCAGTACTTTTTCATTTAAATCTCAATATCGATCCATAAAATGAATGCTTTAATTGTTTTATGCTATCAAAACTTGATAACGAAGTTTATGAAAATTATTTTTTTTTTCTAAATTTAAACACAAATGGAATCTAATGAACCAACATTACAAAATATAGAATGAACGTAAGTGTAAAAACACACGAGAAAGAGAGACAAAGAGAATTTAGATTTAGTTCAATTTTAACATCTTTCTAATTATTGATTAGGTCATCTTTAAAATAATGTTTTTTTGTCCTCTGTCGACTCAGAGTACAATTATTGGGTCATGAAGAAGGTAATTTAGTAGAAAATTTCAACATATTTGTACATCTTTAATTAAGCGGAATAACACCCCTCTCCCCCGTTACGGAGATAACAAACAGTATTCAAACTCAAAAGTCCATTAAACAATTTTTTTTAAAATTGGATCAGAGAAAACACTGACCTCCAACAAAAAATCAGAGATGGGATCATATGCCGTAAAGGAGAGAGCATCCTCTGCGGACCGGTCACACCCGCCGTGTGCTCCCTGTCATTTTCGGCAAAAGGAATCCGTGTCTCATCAGAAAACTTGTCATTGAGTTCGTTTTAAAAACAATTATCAACAAAGGGAAGGTAAGTATTTACTCTGTAATATTTTTCAGCAGTGCCAGCAAGAACAGCATTTGCTTTGTGTTGCATGTTACCCGCTGTTCTAGGTTTCTGTAGCTCGATACCAATACTGTCGGAAATGGCTATTGCCTTACACATCTCTGAAAAACTTCCTCACAACGCTGATCATTAATAACGTCAACAAAGGCCTTGTATACATCACATTTTGAACTCTGAAGAGCCAAAGTTAGAGGCTTCATATAACTAAGTATGTGTTGTGCACAACAATTGCAAGGATAAATTGCACTCCTCTCCATCATATTTATGAATACAGTGGCTTTCGTACGAGCATCGGAAACAGTGCTTTCAAATGTGTTTCTGACATCTTCAAGCGTCAATAATATGGCTGCATACTTTCCAGTGACAACTGAAAGAGTATCAACTCTAGCAGACCATCTAGTTTCGCAAAGCTTTGGCAAGATGTTCACAGAAAACTATCTTTTATGTCTTTATTGCTTTTGGTTACCTCATTTTCGATATTTCCATTTATATTTTAAATAATCAACCTGTTCTGCATTTGGCAAATGTCGTTTCATAATCGAAACTCTCTTTGGACTGGACCCAAGAAACCACGTGAGCTGATTTACATCATCAAAGAGGTTTCTGACCATAGGTATGTTCTTGCATGAAGAAGATACAATGTATAACTAAATTCAATGCATGTGCTCGACAGTGGTTATAATCAGCAAGCGGTTCTCGTATACGAGAACAGACCCCCGATTTTGATCCAGACATAACGCTTGCCCCATCATACATGTAACCTTGTCTTTTGAGGTACATGTACTGTGTATCTAAATTGCAGTCTTCAAGCTTTTGCAAAATTGCATTACTTAGGGATCATGCTGCATCATCTGAATCTAGAGGAGCATATCCAATGAAGTCTTTGTTTACTTAATTGTTTTCTTCCACGTACCTGATGCATATAGCCATTTGTTCTATATTTGCTACATCTGCACATTCATCGGACATAACAGAAAACCATTTGGCAGTTCTGGCAAGGGACAATATTGAACTTAGTACCTCTTCTACAGCTAACTAAATGAGTTCATGTCAGGACTAAGATATTTAGTATTGTAAGCTGCATTTTCAAGGTGTGATTTTAGAACAGGTTTTTCTTCACCCAACCAATGAATAAAGAAATCAAAATTGCCATCCTCTCGTTTTGTGATCTAGTGTCCCAGCGATTGCCTCTAAACGGAATATTTCGTTGACCGAGGGCAACAACTACCTCTATGATGTTTGACAATTATTCTCTGTATTTAAGAATGGTATCTTCATAACTTTGAGATATACTGCTTTTATTGCTTTTTTTCTTCACCCGAATAAACTTTCATAAAACTCACTGCCTTAACAAAGGCATTTTGGTGAGCGTTTGATTCCTCATGAATCTGAAGAGTGTCCATTTTAGAACCCATGTCATTTTCCAATCTCTAAGAACTGATGTAACAAATTTGTCCGATGGATTTAGCTGACCAAAGGCAATGCATGGCGCAAAAATGCAGCATCTTTCGATGGCCAACATCTTAACCAAATAAATTTATCTTCCCAACTTAAATTGTAACGTCTGCCATTGGTCAAAGGAAAGGAAAATTTTTCATGTGAAGGAGGACATTTACTTGAAATTATCTTTGATTTTTCAACATCATTTAAAACTTTCTGTGTAAAATTTACTAGATCCATCGACTCTGTTTTGCGGGGGGGGGGGGGGTTCTCGCTAATTTTGAAACTAAATGTATTAAGATAAAAAAAATATTCACAAGCTGGTAGTTTATAGTGTTTTCAAAATAAGCGTACCTGATGCCGATTTGTTTGACCCCTTTTCTTTCGGTCCATATTCTTAAATTTTCCCATAAAAAAACTACTTTGAGTTTGAGGATTTAGTGGAATAGGAGCATGATCTTATGAATTTTGATCCCGAACATACTGATATGAAAACACAACTGTTCAAATTTCAGATAACTTATATTGGTTTTATAACAAATTAAATATTTTCTGCAGTGTATTATTATATATTAATTATGGGAAGGATGAAAAATCAGTTGGTAGTTGCCTCATTGCCACAATGGAATCTACGCCCCTGATACTCGTATATGCTGTAATCAAAGCTTTCCTCATAATGTTGATTTAAGCATATAATTATATTGGTTGGAATTTATTTGTAAATCTAAGAAATGATTTATTTTTTTAGTTGATATTTTTGTGTATCATCCTGTTGTGTAATCCGGAAATTTATAATCATCTCGTGTATCACTCTTAAAGTACAGCGTCCGTACTTCCTTTTTCAATCAACCCATAAACCAGCAGACGCTTTAGAAATTGAGAGCTTAAAACTTTAAAGAAATAGGAGCATTGTTCATTTTCTCATGAACTACAATAAATGCGCATGAATTAATATCGCCATCGTTATGTCCAATACCGCACTTGACGTAAAACTACAATAGTGCAAACTGTTTTGCTTTAAAAATGACAGTTTAATGGCGTAAATTTGTGGCAACTCATCAGAAAAATAATGCAAATATAAGAAATGAATTTAATTTTTGAAGATTCATGAAGTATATGAATATGTACAGCGCTTCACGCCAGCATATTTATTATGAAGCGCTAACGCGCTTCATATATTATGCCGGCGTGTAGCGTCGTAGTTCATAACCTCAAGAATCTTCAAAAATTAATTCATTTCTTAAAAATTAGTCAAACGGCTGCAGATTTTTAGGATATACAGAGATTCTTGTATGGCCTTGTGCAGCATGTTGTAAAAGTTATTCAGTTGCTAATTGTGTAGACAATTTTCCTGATATAACAGACTTTACTGTAAAAAAAACAACAACGGAAAAACATGCCGGCTTTAAGAACACGACGGCCGGGAGAACGGAGTTAAAAGAACAGGTCGTCGGAGAGGTTTGTCCCCGGGAACCAGAGGAATCTGCTCCTGCGGCGGAATTAGTTGGGACACAACTGGCGAGGGATTGGGGACTCCATCACTCGACCGATCTGAATCAACAGGTACAAATATTTTTCTGTTTTCTGTTTTATTATTATTAAGATTAAGTTCTCTTACACCATCTAAAAACTCTCCTACAAACTGTTGTTTCTTTCATTTCATTTATGTTTCAAATCACAAAATGCCTAAACAAGGTAAAAAATCACAACGTGGATGTCTTGGACAGCCCCAAAGTGCCAAACCTTTTTCTAAAAGAGCACGTGAAAACAGTAGTGAATATGAAGACTTTGATGATGATGATGATGATGCAATAGTTGACACGTTAGTGGGTGCATTAAATAAACCAGAAATAATGTCAAAATTTGTTGAATGCATCAGCTCCTCAAAAGTACTAGTAAAATCACTTGTCACTCATCTCCTTCCTAGTCTGACAGAAACATTTCAGAGTGTACTTGATACTCTCAGGGTGTCTTTTGATAATCTCACTGAGCTGTTAAGGAAATCAGAAGAGAGATGTGTAGAATTAGAACTGAAAAACGATGACCTAGAACAATACACTCGAAGGCAAAATTTGAGAATATCAGGGATTACCGAAAATGAGGGCGAAAATACTGATGCTCTAGGTGCCAATTTTGTTAAAGAGACAATGAACGTCGACTTAGACATGCATGACATTGACAGGAGCCACCGAGTAGGGAGACCAAACTCAAAACCTCGTGACATTATTGTCAGATTTACTTCGTGCAAGGCATTACATAACATCATTAAGAGATGGAAAGCAGTACATGAATACAATATGTCTCAAAACACTTCTTACTATATTTTCGAAGATCTTACCAAAAACCGATCCACGATCTCATACCATGCAAGACAACTAAAAAAACAAAACAAAGAAATCCAAGACACGTGGACGGCTGATGGGAAAGTTTTCTTAAAACATCATCACGATAAAATGAAAGCGTGCACGAGAATTGGTGACCTTAAACCTGGTGCAGATTCTCAAACAAAAACATACGCCAGTGCGGCCATGGAAACAGTTGGACTTTCTTAAAAGTGGCCACAATGATTACATATTTATCGTGGTGTCAGAGTCCAGTCTAACAAAGTAAACTAATTCACCGGTTTAAATTTGTCTATTGAATTCTGTGAACATAATTAACAATGTATATACTGCTTAAATTAAACGTTAAGTTTATTATTATATGCTTATCACATGTATTTGTATAACTCCATATCCACGTGCACTTAAGTCACGTGATATATTTTCTTAGAAAGGGGAAAACACAAGCTACTTTAAGAATGTCAAAACACATTTTTATGCTGCGTTTTGTACTATGTACAATACTTATATTCTCCTTTTATGAATTGGGAAAAACTCCCCCTTATTATTCTTGTATATATTCGATTATTATTCATCCAAGCAATTTGCACTTTTTTGTTGTATTCTTCTGTACAATTGCACTTCTCCTTTCATGTGTTCTTTTTTTCTCAAACCAGTGTAATTATTTTGCACTAAAAATGCTGAGTATATCTTTATCAACTTATAATGGATTTCTTTTTACTTTTTTTATGTATGTCTTTCAAGCTGACAAAATACTAAAAAATATGTTTACTGTTCCGGAAATTGTTGATCCTTTCAGAATCTGTATTTATTTTAAACATGTCAACTTCCTGTGTTTACCATGTGGTGAGACTCAGGTATTTTTTCCAATTATTCCAATTATAGCGAGCGCAGCGAGCGTCGCCAAGCGACGCTCGTCACTGCGAGCTCTTAAAGCAACGCCTGTGCGAAGAGAAAATTCGGACTACTGCATATTCATTCGATAGAATTTTTTGATGCAGAAATTTGGACCCACAATGCATCACATGTTAAAACTATGTTCTCGCGAAAATAGCAGCAAAAGTTCAACCAAAAGTAAACATGCCCTGATTTAATGGATAAATATTGAAAATAAATAGTAAACGAAACGGTTTTCATTTACTTTCAGCACTGTTCAGGCTTCTTGTTGGAAATGTAACTTACATACGACGTCATGTGACGTCAGAGTCTAGAGGCACCAAATGTCACGTGCAGTTTGACGAGCCCGATCTAAATTATAACAAAATAAATATCTGCACTCGCAATAACGGTCGCACCGTCAACATATTAATTTATGACATGCATGATTGATTTTTAGCTCACCTTATGTAATACTCTCGGCGTCGGCGTCCCAGGTTAAGTTTTTTGGAGCAGTTTTCTTTTTAAGTACTTCTATGTCCTATATTGATTAGACATGCATGGAAGATGCTTCTAGTGTGTTTCATTGTACCATTCAAAGTTTCAGATGCTGCAATTTCAGCAGAGGAATGAGCAGCTAAATGTTTTTGGAGTAGGTTAACATTTTTGGTTCACTTTTTGGTGTAGGTCTCATTTCCAAGGAACTATAAGCCCTATGTTGACCAAACTTGCATGGATGATACATCTAAAGATGCACACTACCGGGCTTGCTTCGGATGCTGAATCTGACCTACGTTTTCTGGTTGAGTGAACAGGTTAAAGTTTTTGGTGCAGGTCGCATTTCCAAGTAACTATGAGCACTATAATGACCAAACTTGCATGGATGATATATCTAAGGATGCATACTTCCAGGCTTGCTTCAGATGATGAATCTGACCTACATTTTCCGGTTGAGTGAACAGGTTAAAGATTTTGGTGCAGATTTCATTGCCAAGGAGCTATAAGACCTATGTTGACCAAACTTGCATGGATGATACATCTAAGGATGCATACTACCAGGCTTGCTTCGGATGCTGAATCTGACCTACATTTTCTGGTTGAGTGAACTGGTTAAAGTTTTTGGTGCAGGTCTCATTTCCAAGTATCTATAAGCCCTATGTTGACCAAACTTGCATGGATGATACATCTAAGGATGCATACTACCAGGCTTGCTTCGGATGCTGAATCTGACCTACGTTTTGCCGGTTGATTAAACAGGTTAAAGTTTTTGGTGCAGGTCTCATTTCTAATATACTATGAGCCCTATAATGACCAAACTTGCATGGATGATACGTCTAAGGATGCATACTACCAGGCTTGCTTCAGATGCTGAATCTGACCTACATTTTCTGGTTGAGTGAACAGGTTAAAGTTTTTGGTGCATGATTCATTTCCAAGTAACTATGAGTTCTTTAATGACCTGACTTGCATGGACGATACATCTTAGGATGCACACTAATGGACTTGTTTCGGATGCTGAATTCGACATACATTTTTCAGATAATAGACCAGGTAAAAGTTATGAGTGCAGGTCTATTACCAAAAAGCTATAAGGCTTTTATAACATTGTATAAACCAAACTTGCACAAATAATGCATCAAGGGATGAAAACTCTCAAATTTGCTTCAGATGCTGGATTTTAATTACATTTTCATGAAGAAGAACTAGTTTGATTTTTTTTATATAGGTCTATTTCAAAGTATCAGATCAAAATTGCATGAATATTTTCATTTTTGGAATGTACACTTTTTGTTGGTCAATTGTGTGACTTTCCCTTACTTAAAGACAACATTCGTTGAGGTGAGCTCTGTAATCTCTGATTACCTATGTTCTTTTTTTGTGTTCAAAACCCGAGTCTCCCGAATTGTTTATATACTCCATGTTGTCTGTCACTTATATATAACTTCTCTGACTTGTCTCCTGATCAAATTTTGAATACTTTGCTATTTGGTGATAGGCAATTACCTTATAAAGTAAACAGTTCAATTTTTGAAGCAGTCCAACTGTACATCAAGTCTTCAAAAAGATTTTGATAGGATTTTGTAATTAAGTAAAAAAAAAAATGATAATGAAAAAATCCAGATATTTCTCATGTTTTTATTTACTTCAAGTCTCAGCATTTCCATGTTCCATGTATATTGTTTTGAGATGTGTATTGTTTCATTATGTATATAATTAGTAACATTAAGTTTCTTGAACATTCCAGAGTGGTCAACATGTTCGGTCATTTGATCTAGAACATTCTTAAATTTTGTGTATGTCCAGATTGTTCCAGTAATATCATGTTTTAATAATTTCTAGAATATTCTAGATTTATGATACTATATAAATACCCTGTCAATTCGATGCATATACAATAATTTGTCGTATAAGTAACATTGATGTACAGGTGTATAAAGAGACTGGGATATAATTACACTGGACATTGTGTGCAGCAACGGACACTCTGATGTATGTATTTTTAGATTCTTGCTAAGTTTGTACTTTATGTTTTATATACTTATTATATATTACTGTAAATAAATTATTGTTAAGTTTAAATTGTGTTATTGATCTTTGCTGGCATTTCGGGTAATTCTGACCCATAACAATATGTAGTATTCTTCCATGGAAATTTGTCTTTGCACTTTATTAATTTTTTTTCTTTACTCAGTGTTATTGCTTGATCAAAATTTATTTATTTTTTTAATGTCACTATTCCTTCTGTTTTGTATTTTTCTTCACATATTTGTTCTTTGCACTTTATTTATTTACTTATTCTGTTTTGCTGTTTGTTTGCACTTTTTAATTTTTTTGTCATTATATTGTATAGTGAGTATACCATGTATACAGCTCAACAAACTTTTTAAGCTCACACGGTTTTTCGCACAAATTAAGGTCACATTGTTATGATATAATATTGTGTATCGAGACAGCAAAATACATTTTAAAAGTATTTCTTTACATAATTTGAGTTTTATTTCATTTACTGAAACATAATTCACACAAATCAATTGGTAGAACTTTGATATATTCATGCCTAAAAAATAACAACTATATTCTTATTTGAATTTTTGTATTATCTTGCCAATTGTAACTGTCTTTTTATCCGTTCTTTTGAAAGTAATAGCTTTTTGCAGAAACGTAGACATGGGTACAGTACAGTTACTGTGACTTGTATTTTCTGTACATTTTGACTCTTTAACTTGGGATGGTAATAGTATTTTTCATCTGTTTGACTGCTTTCTATGTTAATAAGGTGGGATTTTTAAGCTTGAACTTCTAAAATCTAGAAACATGAAAGATTCATCCCACTGCAAAAATTTAACGTTTCAAACCGTAAATGCTGAAGAATTTTCCTTTTCATAGAAAGAATTTACTATTAAAAAAATAAACAATACTTCATTATCCTACCCTTTAATGTGGTTTCCTTTGGCAGTATTATCCCTTTTCGGCGCTGTATTTCGACGAAACCAAGAGAAGTATGGTAAATGAGCAAAGCTTTTTAAAAAATACTCACCTTTAAGAAGAAAATTTGAAATTTTCAACTACATGGGATCAAGGAAAGTTCGTTTATACAATTTGTAAAAACCCATTGTAGCATTGTATAATCAAAACATCCTACCATTTATTTATAAAATTTCCTTTAAAACATCCACTTCGGAAACTTAATATAATAATTTTAAAAGACATTTATGTTTGACATTATAAATGTAATATAACGAAGGGTTATGCCATTGTAATGCATTTTGAAAAGGGTAATGTTTATTACAACAATGTGACCTTAATTTGTGCAAAAAACCATGTGAGCTTAAAAAGTTTGTTGAGCTGTACGTACTTAGTAATAACGCTTCTGTATAATTTAATTCGATTCATTTTTTCTTTTCTTTTTTCCCACCTTAGATAACAAAAGAAATTAATGTAACATATAAGGAAATTTTTTCATCATTGTCAATTCTTAACATTTGTAACCTTGACCTTAGAAAGGACTTATATAGGCCATGCCTGATGTCCAATCCAATTATGTAATCTTACTTACATAATAAAATATTGATTAAATTAAAACAGCGCGACCGAATCACAAAGCGAGGCGATATTTTACAATTAGACATAGGTAAGATACTTACCTGTAGGATAATTGGGATGATCCGAGTCCTCGTCGTACATTCAAAGCTAAATATACAGTATCCAGCGCATGCGCTGATACATGTAATGACCACTTATTCATGGAAACAATAAAAGATTTACCGCCACTACCCATCATACACTGTAAAAAATGTGTTTAGATGATCAACACTTTCCTAAGCACATTCTTGTCACACTTTTTTATGCATTGAAATTCTAAACACATTGAATTCCATAACGTGTAACGGAAAGTGTTTAGAGCCTAAACACTTACATGTTTAGACTTTAAACACTTTATAAAACATGTTATGATACATGTTTACAAATTAAACACTTGGATGTTTTCATTGTCTTCCTGCAAGAAAACTGAAAATATAACAATTGTTTACATTTTAAATTTTATTCAGTCAACATTCAAACATGGATTTATTATAGAGAATTTTAAATTAAATATACACATGTTCAAATATATTTTTACACGCGTGTTTTAATTTTAATCAGCTTAGCAAGCAGTTATTCCTCATGTTTGTATCAAGTTTAACTTCCAGCAATTCTTTCACTGAGCAACGCACGCATAATTTGTTTTCATCCGTGACCGTCAGTAAGGAATTAATCCACTTCCATACTTTAAGAATGTTTTTGGGTTGTTCAAAGCTATAACAAACAACATGCTTCACAAAATTCAGTTTCCTTTACAAAGCAAGAAGTGCTGAAAAATGTAAGAACGATGACATGTCATTGTGGACTTGGAGATGGCAGCAGTTCCTCTGATACGTGTATTTTTGCTTTTAAGTTCGATGTGGACCATATCCTGTAAGAAAGAAATTCAAATTTTTATTAAAATATGCTCCTCACTGGCTGGAGTTCTATGAAATTTTTCACATGTTTGATAGCTATTACTGTGCTACTTTTATTGAACCTCATTTAGCCACTATATAGTACTGATACCGATATAGATATTATTAATGACATTCTACATAATATACTCCTTTCTAGATTTCAGGAATGCCAAATATAACCGAAGGGAATCTTGATCTACAACTACATGTGTAACTGGATGTCTATTTACGTAGCCCATCGTGGTCAATTTATGTAAAATAAAAATGATAGTAAACATACCTTTTATCGTAGTAATGTTGCATTTTAAATGCATTTCACAATCTCTTCATGATTATCACTTTGATTAGCATTCACTTCCTTTAATCTATCTTCTTTAGCTTACATTGGGATTTCCTTTGTTTCGATATCCGCTCTATTTATCATTCGAATTTATATGCGTCATTTCCGGGAAGATAACTCTGCACTTCACAGAAAAAGTTCGATTTCTAAACACTTATATCTAAACTATGTGTTAAATCTAACACCATTTAGATACAACACACGTTTAGACCTAAGTGTTTAGCCGTTAAACACAATCTTATACATGTTTAGGTCAAAACACGTTACGGAAATGTTTATTTTCTAAGCGCATTTTTTACAGTGTAGTTGAAAAGTGCTAAGAAAAAGGACACAAATAATTGCATGTGATGCACATAAATATGGGAAGGACAGGGAAGGATTTAGCTCTGAATGTACGACGAGGACTCGGATAATCCAAACTATCCTATAAAATCTTATATATCCTTGTCTAATTGTAAATTATCCTTCGTCCTCTTACGTACATTCATAGCTAAACATGCAGACTTCAAAGCAGTTCAACACGTATAATTATTAAAATGATTCTAACCGAACTAGAGGACTTCAAAATTGTCTTTCCAAAGGAAATATGTCAGATGATACAGTAATCTTCTTATAGAACTTGTTGAAGGTTGATGCGTTTGACCAATCTGCCACATTCATAATGTCTTTCATTGAAAGTCCAGCTTCTAAAGCTGCTGAAGTTGTTGCACTTCGAGTGGAATTGGAACCAAATCCACTTATCCCAGATCTAATCAACACAGAATTAATCCTTCTAGCAATTGTACTTGAAGTCACTTGTCTGTGAGGTTTAAATATTGAGATAAACAATATTGAGCTACTACGAAAGTCTTTAATTCTTTCAATATAACATTGGAAAGTTGACTTTACACTCAATTTCTTACACTTAGTGTAAGTTGGTAATACTACACGTTTGGATGGCTTGCCAGGTCTTGAGATTTTTGTAAGATTGTTCATCACAAAAACTGCCTTCGATGGGAGAATCTATAAAAAAAATTAGATCCAAAAAAGCAATGGATTATCCCCTATATGCAGACACCAAAGCTAATTAAATAGCTTATTGATATGTCAAAACCTTCAGTGACAACTTATCATTACACGGTACTGTAATGAATTAAGAATTTTCCAAACAATTGAAACATCCCATACACAAGAATATTTTGGAACGGTTGGTTTTAAATTATATACACTTTGATGAATTTAATAAGAGTTGGGTGCTTTCCAACAGGAAAGCCATCAATTGGCGGAATATTGGTAGATAAAGTTGAACAATAACTGTTAATTGCAGTATATGATTTGTTTTTCTGAAATTCACAAGACAAAAATTCCATAACATCGACTATAGAAACTTGAAAGGGATCCAAACTCCTGCTGCCACACCAGCCCAACCACTTTCCATGCAGATTGGTTCTGTTCATTAGTTTTACTTATCCATGCTTTGCTGAGAATTTCCGCTGTTTTCTTCGAAAATTCTCTTGTAACGTAACGTCTCCTTCAACTCGACATTTAGATATATCGACGACGTATTGTCAATTTACAATGGTAATTTCCATTCCTACGTCGATATATCCTGGTGAGCTTGAGATAAAAGATACCACAGAGTCTGACACATCTGCTTCATACTTGGATATTTTAATTGAAAAAGACATTACTGGTAATCTAACAACCAAGCTATATGATAGACGTGATGACTTTAACTTTTCTATAGTCAACTTCCCTGACTTATGCAGCAATATACCTCACCTTCATCACCTGCATACAGAGTTTATATATCTCTGTTGATTTGATACGCAAGAGCATGCTCTTCGTATGAACCATTTCTGAAATGAGGTAAGTTATTGACAAGCAAGTTAATGAAACAAGAATATCAGCAGTCTCGTTTAAAGTCATCATTTCGTAAGTTCTATGGTCAATATAATGGCCTTATCTGCAAATACAATTTATCATTGAGTCAAATGCTGTTAACGGTTTTCATACTGATTGTTAGTCCATTATTTATACACTGAATCATCGACGGATTTTTCCTTTATTTCCCCATCATGACAAGGAGCACACGGCGGGTGTGACCGGTCAGCAGGGGATGCTCACTCCTCCATGGCACTTTATCTCATCTCTGATGTTTCGGAGGTCCGTTTTTTCTGCTCCTATTTTGTATTGTTTTATGGACTTTGATATTGAATACTGTTCGTTATCTCCATATCCTTCTCCGCACACTGTCCACGCAACTAATTTGAGAGTCTTCCCTAACGGGTGTTTCTGTTCTCTGTCGTACGGTAGTGTTAACATGTTGTTCACCACAGGGAGAAGAATCGGATTCCTGCACGACAGATGAAGAACCTGTGGATACCACGGTTGAGTCTTCCAAAATGGAGTTATCAGTGTTAATAGAGGATTGTCCCTTATCACCTTCTGAAGAACAGCAGATATTAGGTTGAACGGTGGAAATGCAAAGGCTTTCAGGTTTGTCCAGGGAATTGAGAAAGCATCTGTTTTCCAGGCCAACGGATCTGGTTGCCATGACACGTAACATGGAATTTGGAAGTTTAGACGACTTGCAAACAGATCCTCTTGTGGAAGAAAAGTTGTTGAAATATCCTGTTCTGATTCAATTGCCATTCCGTTTGATCCATAAAATGTCGACTAAAAATCTGCATTCGTGTTCTCTACTCCTGGAATGTGTACTGCCGTCTGATGAATCTTTCTTCCTATTGCTCATTCCCAAATTTCCTTTGCAGGGAGTTCATTGACATTGAATGAGTCCCTCCCTTGTGATTCAAATTTATTTAGCTACTGCCATTTTGTTGTGTACCTGAATTAGAATATTCTTGACGTAAACCAGATCTGCTACCGTCATCAGCAAAAAATGAACATTCAATTCCAGAAAATTGATATGTATAATGTAACTGCATTTCCTCTACTTGTTTTTGGAATATTTCTTAGTTAATAACGATGAAAAAGACAAAATGATAAACAATATGGATATTTTTCGGGATGTACAATAAATCTTTCGGTCAATGTGAAAAATGCTTTGAATACTACATGTACAATTAGCCTAAAACCGCACTTACCTTTTAACCCAAATTTTTTTTGGAGTTATGTAAACTAAACTGAACAGACAATACCACCGCTTTTGACTTCAAATATTTATAAAACTTATGAAATACATGTAGTTAGATTAATTTCAGCAGCGATCATTGTTCTTTCACTTTATACAGATATTTCCTGAAATGGACTGCTAACCATGAATGTAAACATTCAAATACATTCTGTGTGGTCCGTGTAAATTAAATGTTGATGTGATGTGAAGTTTCAAGACCAAATAATTCTGTGTCATTGCGCGTCACAAGATAGCAATACGACGGCCCGTTTGTGTAATAAATGCAATTTTACTCGAAATTTTCGTCTCAAATGTAAATAATTGTAAACAAATGTTATTTTACAACAATGTTGAAAAGTTCACTGGGAAATGAACTTTTAGTTGGTACATAAATTCTAAAGCTTTAGCAAAAATCTTGCACAATTTCCTATATTCTTTAGAAAGATAATGTTGATTTTGATGTCAAAAAGTCAACTTTTAAATTTAAAAAAATACTGTCTGTTTTAATACTTTCGTGTCCACGGGATATCTTTTGCAATGACATTAAATTTTATAAAACTCTCCATAGCTTATCTCAAAAACAATTTCTCTGTTTGAAAAACTGATATGTATCCAAGCGATATCTTAAGAGGCTTTTGAGGTTTTTGCAATTTATTTTTATAGCATAACTCCATATTGCCCCGCCCGCCCTTTAAGTGCCTCCTCCCCCAAAACATCCACGCATGATCGATGTTTTTCCCTATAGCGGGGGTCGCGGATTCTCTAAATAAGTTTGTTGTTATAGATGTGTAGTGTAGATTCTTTTATAACATAAGAAGTAATAAATAAAGGTCTATTTATTATATTATACGAATTACGTGACAATTAAATTGTCAAGTTCAAATTCAAATTAAACAAATTTTGTTTTCTAACTTGTCAATAAGCACGTACGCCTGTTAACCTCTAGTTAGCTTAATTACCACTGGTTTAATGATTTAACTGTAGAAAGTATCCAACAATGCATTACATTTGTTCACCTGTCAAAAAAATAAAAATGACTTTCAAAGTAGAATTAAGAAAGGAATAATAACAGCCAATGAAACTGTTTCTTAGTTAGAAAGGGGAGGAAATACTTTAATGTCATAAAATCTAAACAAACAATCAGTGTCCCCCGATTAAGAAAAAAAAACAAGATGTGTTTGTGAAACAACATGCGCCCGGCGGCAACAAAATGAAAAAAAAAGTATTTTCAGCATATACGTCACAGTCAAGGTCACGAGGCCATTGATCTTGGGGTCAAAAAGCTTAAGGACGTTCGATCCTGAAAGCAGATTTTGTCCTGTCCTTTATTTGTGAAATTCTGCATCATTTTTAGCTCTACTGGTCAGAGACCACAAGAGCTTATGCAATAGTAATGCGTCCGTCGTCTGTCTGTCTGTAAACAATTTTTCAAAATGCTTCCTCCTACAGTTTTTGTCTGATTTCAATATAACTTGGCAAACAGGTACACTACACCAAGAAACATAATTCTGTGTATCGGTTTTTGAATGAACGGTGTTGCCGCGGTTACTAAAAATAGAAATTTCTGTGAAATTCTTTCAAAATGCTACGCCTCCTACAGTTTTGGTCTGATTTCAATACAATTTGGTACACAAGTTACACTAAGATACATAATTCTGTTTATCGAAATTTGAAAATTTTGATTTCGATTAGCGGTGTTGCCGTTGTTACTAAAAATAGAAATTTCTGTGAAATTCTTTCACAATGCTACGCCTCCTACAGTTTTGGTCTGATTTCAGTAAACTTGGCACAGAAGTAGAATACACTATAAAGATACATAATTCCGTGTATCGGTTTTTGATTTCAATGAACGGTGTTGCCGTTGTTACTAAAAATAGAAATTTCTGTGAAATTCCTTCAAAATGCTACTCCTCCTACAGTTTTGGTCTGATTTCAATATAACTTGGCACACAAGTAGACTACACTAAGATACATAATACTGTATAATTTTGATTGGCGGTGTTGCCGTGGTTACTAAAAATAGAAATTTCTGTGAAATTCTTTCAAAATGCTATTCCTCCTACAGTTTTGGTCTGATTTCAGTATAACTTGGCACACGAGTAGACTACACTAAGATACATAATTCTGTATATCGGTTTTTGATTTTGATGAGCGGTGTTGCCGTGGTTACTAAAAATAGAAATTTCTGTGAAATTCTTTCAAAATGCTACTCCTCCTACAGTTTTGGTCTGATTTCAGTATAACTTGGCACACGAGTAGACTACACTAAGATACATAATTCTGTATATCGGTTTTTGATTTTGATGAGCGGTGTTGCCGTGGTTACTAAAAATAGAAATTTCTGTGAAATTCTTTCAAAATGCTACTCCTCCTACAGTTTTGGTCTGATTTCAATATAACTTGGCACACAAGTAGACTACACTAAGATACATAATTCTGTGGATCGGTTTTTGATTTCAATGAACGGTGTTGCCGTGGTTACTAAAAATAGAAATTTCAGATAAATACTCTTAAAATCCTACTACAAATACAGTTTTAGTCTGATTATAATATAATGTAATGTAATTTTATTGCTGTTTTAAAGTTTCAATTCCCATCTGCTTATAAGTACTTTTCTCTTCCTTTGCTACAAGTACAAACCAGCAGAGCTTCAGTCTCGAGAGAGACTTCTGGTTAAGGTCTAGCATTAAATCTAATTTTACAATGCAAATTGAACTAAATTTGAAACCAGAAGTCTCTGTCGAGACTGAAGCTCTTCTGGTTTGTTCTTATAGCAATGGAAGGGAAAAGTTCTTAAGCAGTTGGGAATTGAAACTTAACTACAGCAATAAAAAGAATAATGATCCTTGATTAAGTCTCCTTATGTTCTTAGTATAGTCTACTTGCATGCCACATTATATTATAATCAGATTTAAACTGCAGGAGGAGTAGCATTTTGAGAGTTTTTAACAGAAATTTCTATTTTTAGTTACCATGGCAACACCGTTCATCGAAATCAAAAACCGATATATAGAATTATGTATCTTAGCGTAGTCTACTTGTGTGCCAAGTTATATTGAAATCAGACCAAAACTGTAGGAGAAGTAGCATTTTGAAAGAATTTCACAGAAATTTCTATTTTTAGTAACCACGGCAACATCGTTCATTGAAATCAAAAACTGATACACAGAATTATGTATCTTAGTGTAGTCTACTTGTGTGCCAAGTTATATTGAAATCAGACCAAAACTGTAGGATAGCATTTTGAAAGAATTTCACAGAAATTTCTATTTTTAGTGACAACGGCAACACCGTTCATCGAAATCAAAAACTGATACACAGAATTATGTATCTTAAAGTAGTCTACTTGTGTGCCAAGTTATATTGAAATCAGACCAAAACTGTAGGAGAAGTAGCATTTTGAAAGAATGTTACAGAAATTTCTATTTTTAGCAACAACGGCAACACCGTTCATTGAAATCAAAAATCGATACAAAGAATTATGTATCTTAGTGTGGTCTACTTGTGTGCTAAGTTATATTGAAATCAGACCAAAAATGTAGAAGGAGTAGTATTTTGAAAGAATTTCACAGAAATTTCTATTTTGAGTAACCACGGCAACACCGTTCATGGAAATCAAAAACCGATACACAGAATTATTTATCTTAGTGTAGTCTACTTATGTGCCAAGTTATATTGAAATCAAACCAAAACTGTAGGAGGAGTAGCATTTTGAAAGAATTTCACAGAAATTTCTATTTTTAGTAACAACGGCAACACCGTTCATCGAAATCAAAAACCGATAAACAGAATTATGTATCTTAGTGTGGTCTACTTGTGTGCTAAGTTATATTGAAATCAGACCAAAAATGTAGAAGGAGTAGTATTTTGAAAGAATTTCACAGAAATTTCTATTTTTAGTTACCACGGCAACACCGTTCATCGAAATCAAAAACCGATATACAGAATTATGTATCTTAGTGTAGTCTACTTATGTGCCAAGTTATATTGAAATCAGACCAAAACTGTAGGAGGAGTAGCATTTTGAAAGAATTTCACAGAAATTTCTATTTTTAGTAACAACGGCAACACCGTTAATCGAAATCAGAAACCAATGTACAGAATTATGTATCTTAGTGTAGTCTACTTGTGTGCCAAGTTATATTGAAATCAGGCCAAATATGAAACTGTAGGAGGAGTAGCATTTTGAAAGATTGTTTACAGACAGACAGACAGACAGACGGACAGACAGACGGACGGATTTTATTACTATCGCATAAGCTCTTCTGGTCTCTGACCAGTAGAGCTAAAAACGGCGATTAAATTTTATTCACGTAGAATTAAGCTACGAACTATATTTTGTGGCGGAAGGTTTTTTCGAAGAAATTGATCCGTTTTGTTTTCCTTTTGAACTATAACAGTACTGTTAATTGTAGATTTCTATTTTCCATGCTGGTTGCACAAAAAGCTGTTTTTTGCAATGAAATGTGTTATGCTGGTTCAGCTTTTAAAGTATTTCTTATGAATTCTTTCAACAAAGTTTGACAAATATCGTAAATATATTCTGAAAACCCGGAAAAAAAATTGAGCCAATTTAAACGTAAAATTGACACATTTTTAGTAATATCTAAAAATTTAAATCATATACCCCCACTTTTGATTTTCTTTTCTAAATATTTAAGATATCTTTGACCTTTTTGCTTCAATTCAGAAAAAGTTTAAGACGGTAAAATAATTTTCTTGCTTATTAAATTTTCAATGCCAGAAAAATCACATTTTATTAGTGCAAAAAGGTCAAATAATTTATTATGCGCAGCAACTTGAAACTTTTTCTTCGAAACAATTTTAAAGTGTCTTTTTTAAAACAGACTTAGAGTTCATTTTGTTTCATGCTTTAATTGGATGAAAATATGAGAGGGAAAACGTAGAAGATGTAATTTTTAATTAAGACACAAATATCAGTGCAAAAAGGTCATATTAAATGTACTGTAGCGCCAAAAGAAGCATATTGACCCCCATTTTTTGATTTGAATTTTAATTAAGCTATGTATGTAGAAACTAAAAATACACTTGGCTAAAAAAGTTTAAGACTTTAAATATCAGGATCCATCGCCGTTAATTAGTGGAATATGCATACTAAATATGGAGAAGTCTCTATCTCTCATGGTTCAAAAGTTATTGCGAAGGTTAAGTTGACAACAGACGGACAAACAGGACAAAACTGTTACATTATACGCCTCTGATCATCTATCGATCTGGGAACGTAGTTTGATTGCCGTAGTAGCGCGGTTAGACCTCCAAAAACGCAATGGGAGGTCTGTTGGCACGCCGTGAAGATGCATATGATCGCAGTGATAGTAAAATGCGCCTTCCACGGATCGAGACCCCGCGGAGTCCCTGGAGATGTCACTGCGTTTCTATCGCGCATTTGAGATTAATCTTCATTTTATTTTTTGATTGCGATGACACAGCGACAACACTGCGATCATTGCGCTCTATTGGCGTTTACTACCGTGTCCGTTGGCGATCACGGTGTGCACTCACGGCGTTGTTGGAGCTTTGTCAGTCAGCTCACGAAGCAAGTTTAATGGCCTCATATTTGATCAGCAATGACCAATAGCATTGGAGTCTTAAAAGTAGAATTGTAAAGTAGAAATGTGTACTAGTAGTATCGTTATATAAATTTATTATTATTCTAGAAATTATCACGTAGTTCTTATTTAATGAACAGGTGTATAAAAACAGTGCGTCTAAGCTATGACCGATTTCTTTTAGTTCGTGTTTTAATTATTATGTTGGAACCTTCATTAGGCAATGGATGACACAGAGTCGGAATTAATTTTAATGATTATCATGATTTTGGCTTAGGGTTCTATTACGTATAAGCTTAGCCAGTGTAACAAGAAAGGATATGGAATTAATGTATAAACATTACAACCGACCCAGCCCCAGCTCCCGAAAAATATGCTTCCCGTAAAATATTAATTTTTAAAAATCAAAGTGCACTAACCAATAATCAGCTCAATTTCTGCAATCGTTTTTTGCACAAACAAATAATCAGCACGATATCTGCAAGCGTTTGTTGCACTAACCCATAATCAGCACAACATCTGCAAGCGTTTGACTGTTGCACTAAACAATAATCAGCACAATATCTGCAAGCGTTTGTTGCATTAACCAATAATCATCACAATATTTGCAAGCGTTTGTTTAGAGGTAAAAATGCGGAAAACTTAATGTGAAATAGAGTAATTGATAATTAAGAAGAGCGAAAGACGGATACGGAAGCGTATTAGTGCCACTTAAACACTTCACTTTTTTTAAATTTCTACACTTTAATCTGTAAATTTTACACTTTAATCTGTAATTTTTACACTTTAATCTGTAAATTTTACAATTTAAAGTGTAAATTTTACAATTGAAAGTATAACTTTTACACTTTTATCTGTAAAATTTACATTTTAATCTGTAAAATTTACACTTTAATCTGTAAATTTTACACTTTAATCTGTAAATTTTACACATTAATCTGTAAAATTTACACATTAATCTGTAAATTTTACACTTTAAAGTGTACATTTTACATTTTAATCTGTAAATTTTATACTTTAATCTGTAAAATTTACACTTTAATCTGTAAATTATACAGATTAATGTGTAAAATTTACACTTTAAAGTACTTCGGATTTAAGTGTAAATTTTACATTTTAATCTGTAAAATTTACACTTTAATCTGTAAATTTTACACATTAATCTGCAAAATTTACACATTAATCTGTAAATTTTACACTTTAAAGTGTAAATTTTACATTTTAATCTGTAAATTTTATACTTTAATCTGTAAAATTTACACTTAAAAGTGTAAATTTAAAACTTTAATCTGTAAAATTTACACTTTAAAGTATTTTAAAGTGTAAATTTTACACTTTAATCTGTAAATTTTACACTTTAATCTGTAAAATTTACACATTAATCTGTAAAATTTATACATTAATCTGTAAATTCTACACTTTAAAGTGAAAATTTTACATTTAAATCTGTAAATTTTACACTTTAATCTGTAAAATTTACATTTTAAAGTGTAAATTTTACGCTTTAATCTGTAAAATTTACAGATTAAAGTGTAAATTTTACGATTATGATTATCATTTGCATTTATCATAAAATTAGGAAGCGTATTAGTGCCACTTGGACACTTCACTTTTTTTTTAATTTTTACACTTTAAAGTGTAAATTTTACACTTTAATCACTTTTTTTTAATTTTACACTTTAAAGTGTAAATTTTAAACTTTAAAGTGTAAATTTTACACTTTTAATCTGTAAATTTTACACTTTAAAGTGTAAATTTTACACTTTAATCTGTAAATTTTACACATTAATCTGTAAAATTTACACTTTAATCTGTAAAATTTACACTTTAATCTGTAAATTTTACACTTTAATCTGTAAATTTTACACTTTAATCTGTAAATTTTACACTTTAATCTGTAAATTTTTGCACTTATTTTGAACAACCTGAACTGCAATAGCTTATGTTTGAATGGTCGATTTGTGATGTTTTACGTTTTATGTTTTATGACACTTGAGAAAAAGTATTAAACTGAGATGTTTACAATTGTTTGTATATTTTTATTTTACATGTACTCGTACTTGTTTATTAGTATATGATAAACAAGGATGGACTATTTCCTCATGGGTCTCATAATTTTCCCCAGCATAAGAAATCAGATATCTGCTTTTGTTTCAGTATATATACATGTGTTTCTTTAGTTTTACTATAGTGTACCGAAAAGTAAAAATATATATCTCAAAGATTTTTTTATTTGCAGTTCAGATTGATATTACGTTTCTGTAATTATCTTGCATGATTAACGGTCTGGGCTTTAAAATGCGTTACTGGGAATGAGTGAAATTGCTAAATTGACTATGTGAAAAAACAAATAAAGTGTGAATTTTACAGATTAAAGTGTAAATTTTACAGATTAAAGTGTAAAATTGACAGTTTAAAGTGCAAAATTTACACTTTAAAGTGTAAAATTTACACTTTAAACTGTAAAATTTACAGATGAAAGTGTAAAATTTACACTTTAAAGTGTAAAATTTACAGATTAAAGTGTAAATTTTACACTTTAAGGTGTAAAATTTACAGATAAAAGTGTAAAATTACAGATTTAAGTGTAAAATTTATACATTAAAGTGTAAAATCGACACTTTAAAATGTAAAATCGACACTTTAAAGTGTAAAATTTACAGATTAAAGTGTAAAATTTATAGATTAAAGTGTAAAATTTACAGATTTAAGTGTAGAAATTAAAAAAAAGTAAAGTGTGCGAGTGGCACTAATACGCTTCCGTAGACGGACTGGGGAGGAGGAAACGTTAAATCTCCGTTGGCTTCGCTAGGATGGGGACAAAAAACTTGTTATAGTGCATGTATCATAAATGTATTATATCTGTTTTTATAGCATCTGGTTTAAGATCGATTTTCTTTTTAAAAAGGTGACGATTAGCGACGGATCAGTATTTTTATCTAGCTGTCAATAAATCCGGTCACGTTCATGACGTTGTCGGTCACTTGGTCACAGACTGTGATAACGTTTATTGTGACCTGGCGATGCTACATTGATCTTTTCTGGTCATTTCATTTTTACTCTAAAAAAACATTAAAGAAGTTTAAACGTTGAACCTTCAACTATCCATTTTGAAAAATTACACACTGAGAGTGTAAAGGACTGACGAAATTCTTATGTTCTGTAGAAAGCTAACACCACTGCCTAAGTCGATTTTCTTTTTTCTACATCCTTTTAGTGTTTTTAATCTTTAATGTTGTTTTCCGTTCATATAAGACTCTTAATAGATAAAGACCATTAAATGACCATAAAGATTGCGTTTTGTCAACATCTTACAAGTTTACACAGTAGAATTATGCTCTCAAGTAGATACAATCGAAGAAGTAAAAAAAAATGTAAGAGGCTTTTGATATAGAACTGTGGTAAAATCGTGTGAAATTGACGAAACCGCTTTAACCAAGCGCTCTTAGTTCAATAAAATCATCTGGATTGGCGTTCCTTCCAGGAATTAAGTAGAGGCCGAGTCTGTTCCCTTCATATACATGTAGAGTCATCTTTGGACTCGAGGCGAATCAAATTTACGGAACATGCACTGCACAATCAAATCATACACCTGATACATATGCAATTCCCCGTAGGTTTCAAAGAGAAATTTAGTCTAAAATAATAATCAACTCCTGTAAGGCTCTTTGCTACTTTAGCTTACTGTGTGTGGGCAAAACAATTTGCTCTACTACATAATAGAACAGTTGCGCCACTCAATTTTATCAGATGGTTTTCAAATAGTCAACAATTTTATCTAAAAGAGGGTATTCAGAACCCCTTGCATTAAGTGTCTCTCATCGATATTTCCTGTTCCTTAAAACTTATGCCTCGAGAAAAGTACAATGTTTAATTATTTATTCTTTACAAAATTTGTAAAATCGATTTGATCGACCTTTACTTCTTTGATAGAAATTTGATAAAAAAAAAAATTAACAGAACGGAAAACATTTCGGAGAATATAAATAGATCACTAGTGCAACAACGAAAGAGAAGCGAAGAAATATGGATCCTAAGCATCGAAATCGATCGAGGAAAACTGTGATATATATATTAACAAGAACAGAGGACAATTTATTTATATTGAATCCTCTATAAGGACGGCCGTCCTCCAGAAACTGATCATGTTTTATACGGAATATTTCTTCTGGGGAACTTACGCTTGAGTTGGCTTATTTTATTTTGTAAATGTAAATCATGGATGAACATTTAAGGTAAGTTTCATTTTTTCGTCGCATTTTATATTATTTTCTTTTTCCCTGTATAATTTTAGAGGTTAAAAAATTGAATCGAAAGGACCTTAATGTGATTTTATGATCACTGGAAATTTTATATCCTCCCCTGAAACAAACTTTCAGGAATACACTAGAAAAGAAAATGTATACTTGTTAATTTTTCTTTGAAAACTTTAGGATACTTATTATACGATAATTCAAAATTACTGGAAATATAGGCTGATTTTTGTCAGCAGAACCAATCAATTAAAATTAGGGATATCTTCAAAAAATTATCAGTGGGAAAGCTAAATTGTAATATCCAAAACATTATAATTTTCAAACATATGAAATATTCGGCTCAAAATTTTATAAAACAATAAAAAAAAAAGTAGCAGCGGAGCAAACATGGACCTCCAAAACTTCAGAGGTGGGATCAGATGCCACGGAAGAGTGAGCATCCCCTGCCGAACGGCCACACCCACCGTGCGCTCTTTGCCATGATCGGGAAATAACGAAAAAATTCCGTCGTCTAAAGGGGTTAACAATTAGTATGAAAATATTAATTACTGGAAGAGGTAGTCATATAGTTAATTGTTCGTTTGTGGGGGGGGGGGGAGGGTTAAAACGTACATTTAGTTTTTCAATATTCTGGAAAAATATCAACTGATAAACTTTGAATTTCAAGAAGAAAATAGGTGTTTAAATATACACGTGTTCTCTCCGATTGAGAGATAAGTTGTAATGTGAAGTCTGTCTTATCATACCTCCCACGAATAACGTATCGTACATGTAGTATCATATGAGATTGCATACTGAAAATGATGTATGGAAACAAATACGAGAATCACGAGATAAAGCATTGAGTTGAATTAATATTGAAGAAGTTTAAAATGAAAAGAATTATATTTTTGGTCAATTTGTTTTACACTGCCAACTTCTTTATGAATTAAATATTTATTTTGTATTTTGCTTCCATTATCGACTTCGCGAAAAAAGGAGGTAGATTTTGTATTAATCATGAAGTTAAAAGTGTTTCAACACTTTGATTTTTTTCAAAATGTTCAAAATGTAATTCAATATAACAGAAACAGAATAACTTTAGTTTATTAATAAAATCACAATACAGTTGAAATGAAAGAAATTTTCTGAAACCCCCATATATTTAACGTACATGACTGTATGAAATTTATTTGCCTAGTTCAGTCAAATTTAAATTGGTTATTCACATGTTGTCGAAAAGCAAAAAGGTTTCAGCTTTCACATAGAAAGCACTGCTTTTTCTTGTTTCCAAATCTGTAAACTGTTAATTAAGAACTACATGTAAAAAGAGCTTTTTTCTTAATTGGTAGGAGTTAGAATCTTTCTACAAAGAAAGTAACAATAAATTCCTACAAAGAAAGTAATAATACACAATTCTAGAAAATTGTGTGCAATTTTTAAGCGGTTAGCTTCGCTAGCCGCTATATGGCATGTGTCGGCAACCGGAAACCTCCATAAGGCGCTACCTATGAGCAAAAACTTTTCCGAGCTTTTCCGATCTTTGGCGGAAATAACCGAAAGTCTATGCTTTATCTGGGGTTACATGCAGAAATGCAGGGGCAAACTTTGCATGTCTACCTAGTACCCCTGCTAGTACCTATGATTTGTTTCTACACATATAACATATGTTAAATAAAATAAAGACTATCAAAACAACATAATCTTTGGGTTTTTAAATTTTTTTTCTGATTTTGTTTGTCAATGAAATAAATTTATAATTGTTGTATTAAAAAAGTTTATGTATAGAAGCATTTGTATCGAGATTAAATTTCCGTGACATCAGCTGATGGCGATCGGGCCCTGTGACGAAATTCGAAGTCAGCATGGAGTTAAGATGATAACATTATCAACGTGTTAGATTTAAACTTTAGGAAGAAAAATATAGCGAGAAATATATTTGAATCTAATGCTACAAGAAAACCAGTAGGCATTTCCGATTTATGTGTTAAATTGAAGCCTGAATCGAACAGGGGGTCAAACTGGCGTTGGACGTCTTGTGTATTTATATATAGAGGGGGTAGAATGTTTCGATATTTGGCTAATTTAGAGACTTATTGATAAAAATTCAAGTGCCTGTGATTAATTATAAGGCTACTCTCATGAACAATAAATATTTGACCGAATTATGCTACTGGGCACAGGGAGGACGGATTAATTACTGGCTTAAGGGGTTGATTATTACCAACTGCAAAACATCGGAGAATCTCTCAATAGTTTCATTTTCCAAAATATGAAGGCATACCTTTAATTAATTTAAGTTATACTAGTACACGATATAAAGCCTTTATATAAAAATACAGAAGTAAGTTGTACAGTTATGGATTACTTCCATAATGAAACGTTTCTTTTCGTCTCCTTTTTTCTCAATTGAAATTATTTAAAGCCATATATGGCGTAACTGATCAAAAAAATATATTTCTGTGAAAATCAAAATTAAGTAAAGAAATATAGTTAATACATTTAAATTAAAGCTTTTCGTACAATTCTGAACACGGAAAGCACCTAATAACACGATTTTATCTTCTCTGTAATGTGTTATTTAAATCTTTTGTATTTTCTTCCGAGTCGGAGAAAATTCCAAAAATCCAAATTAAATTGTGATATCTTTGTAATGCAATTGACTTAGATTTTGTAATTTTCGGAAATGTTTTATCTTTATATAAAGTAATGATACAAATAATAGGTTCTTATAATTTTAGTCTAATAATTTTCACTGAACATACGCCATATATGGCTTTAAAAGATGATAAAGGCTTTGTTTCCAGGGAAAAATTCATTTTCAAAAAGTGGGAATAGATAGAATGAACCCACCTGCTGACCCGCAGTGAGCCTACGATAATGAAGCTCTCTGAAATTACCGTAATTAATTCTCTGCTCGTCAATCCGTTTTCCTCAGACTAGCCAGCTAAAGATCTATGTACAGTACTCCAAATCAATTAATCTAAAGAATTTGACTGATCATTTTATTTTCTTTTTGAAAATGTTTGCTACAGAGCCTTTATAGTTACCTAATTTCAGAATCAATAGAGCATGAAAGCCAATAAAATTGGCAACACCAACCTAATTTTTTTTTTCGTTCTGAGCACTTTTGGACGCCACCAATGGAGATAATTAGGGAGATAATTTCTGTTTTTCAAACTGAAAATCGCAGGTTGATATTTTGAAACAAACATTTATGACATATAGTCTGGGATGTTATTGGTTATACCATTAAGTTAAGTACTACAAAATTCATTGTGTCTGCTTCTTCGCTGATGACACTGTTAAAAGATATGCATGCCTACTTTATATCTTCATTCAATGTATTTTTTGTGATTGTACACTGTACATATTCGATGAAAGCATGCTAACCGCTTTTCAGTACTTTCAGTACTTTGATTAATTTTACTTTCTTTTGGTGGTGGTTGTGGTGTGTGTGTGCGTGTGTGTGGGGGGGTGGGGTTCAAGCATCTTAAAACAGTTTCCTGTAATCCTCGTGCACACAGCATTTAGTTGGTCTACACGACGATGCACTTACTATTAAAAAAATTTGGGGATTTTCTTGGTGTTCAAACTTCTTGGAAAATTTAACATAATACATACTGAATGGATTTGAAAGTAAATGTGACAGAAAACTTTTTTTGGGATTTTAAATAAACTATTTACATTATATACTTTTGCAGAAATTGTGCTCAACATACAAGACTTTTCTCCATATTTTTATACAACCCCGAAGCTCTCTCTCTCTCTCTCTCATGTAGTAGTTTGCGGCTTGGAATTCTATTGTACTTGTAAAAGTACTATCAATGATGTCTACGTCATTTTTAGTTGCATGGTTAGTGTAGTCCTTAAAAGATCCTAAAAACTGTATTTTGTTTTACTTCTCGCTTGAGAATAGTTCTCTCAAATACACTCAGACTTCTTCGAGCTAAGACATGAAAACTTCAAATATCACGCCCGTGGCCCTTGTAGTTTCCCTCATAATATTAATAACTTATCCAGCTATTTTTTTTTATCATGTTATCATAAAACTAGGTTTATTTGTACATTGGACATTAGAATTTCCGACTAAGCAAATGACTAGTGTTGATCACTTTGCTGTGCAAATCTTGACTAATTGCTATATATTATAATTCAAACAATTCTACAAAGGAATCTTAATTAAGTCTATTATAGACTGCTGTTTCATGCACAGAATTGAAAGAAAGTATCAGTGTACAATTACATTAGAAGTCTGTATTGGATTATGGAATCTTGCCAAAAGTTCAATCCATTCAGAGAGATATCTGTAATTCTACTTAGTCTTTGTTGCAAAAAATTGTTTCCGGAAAAAACACTTGAAACATTTACATACTATCGAGAATGCTTCAATGAAAGCGAGCACAACGAGCGTCGCGGGCTCGCATAGACTAACGCGTTAGAACAGAGGAAAGTCGGAATGAAATTTGTACGTCAAGCAAATTTTATGTGAAACCTTCCCAGAATCCTTTGCTACCATGATTGCATGCAATAATGGCGAATAAATAAATAACATAAAACACAAAAGGCTTTAAGTTTGTAGAAATCTTAAAAGAAACATAAAAAAATCTCTACAATGACTTTCGTCTTAAATTGCACTATGTCTGTAGGTTCAATCAGACGCTTGGCTTTCTCTGTAAACTCCGACGAACTCCGTGACGTCACAGTTAGTCGAGATATCCCGTGCGACTTGATGTTTGAGGTGGCTGATCATTGTTTCAAGTGTGTTTTCGAAACAACTGCGCTTTCCCCAACGGTCACACCGTAAAACATACATGTATTATCATAAGATATTCAAATGAATTGTCCACGGATTTTTCCATTAATTATCGTTTATGACAAGAAGCATACGGCGCGCGTGGACTGGTCTGCAGAGGATGCTCACTACTCCATGACACCTGATCCCACTTAAGTTGTTTTAGAGGTCGGTGTTTGATCTGCTCCTGATTTGCATTGTTCAGTGGATTTTTGAGCTTGAATACTGTTCGTTATCCCCATGTATATATATATATACTTGACTAAACCATTTGGAAAATACATGAACAAAAAAAAATGAGCATGGTTTTGCTTAAACATTTTCTTTAAGAGACGATAATAAGTTATGCGATTTTACTCTCTTTAAAGTAAATAAACTTTGGCATTGCCATGAATACAGAAATTGCCAAGAATGAAGGGTCTCATTTGGATTGTTCAAAATGGAGCATTGCCATGAATGAATGGCTTCCTTTAAGTGGTTGCCATGTGTATGGGGTAGTGCTTAACATTGCCAAGAATGAATTTATAGTACAGGCATTGTCATACTTAAATAATTCCTTGAGTAAACAGTCGTGTTTATATGCATATGGTTCACGAAAGAATTTGACATCAGTGTTTTAGAAGCTTCGTTCGAGTTTTTCAAAATTGTTAAAAGGGGGAGGGGGTTGGGTTGGTTGATCATGTACTGTATAACTTGATAACATTACAAGGATAGATGGTGGTGGTCTTGATTGTTTAGAAAAGACATTGCCAAGATTGAATTCAAAGTGCTCATCGGAGTTCCTGAAAAAAAAGACATTGCTGATTTTTGTAATTAAGAACCGTGTAAAAGAACATGTAGGCCAAAATAGGCATTACCAGGGGGTGATTGACCTCATACAAGTTTGTTAAAATAACATGAATAAGTAATGCTAAGTACAGATTATACACGTCAGATACTTTCAGCTGCAGTCGCACTATCAGCTGTAGTTTAAAAAAAACGCAGCGATATATCAAGGATGAGACGTCAAATCAACCTTATTGACCACATCAAAATACTCGAGGAGAGGTAACAACTAATTATATGAATGATAATGTTATTTAATAGATATTTTCGGCGTTGGTAAAATTGATAAGATCTAACGCAGTCAGTGAATAAGCTCAATTAATGTCATCTCACTACAATCTATAAAATAAATTATCTGTATGCTGCAAAAAAGCTCAAGAAGCTTTCAATTATTGTTTGCGGATTGCTGATTTATTCTCCGTGTGGTTACCTGTAATTTGTGTCAAACGGTCACTGGCGATAAGAGCCGTGGATCTTCATTATGTGGTAATCCTTTGTAATAGGTGAAAAAAGGACAAGCAATATTCTCCTCTTTAAGCTCTTGTGTCATTGATTCAGACAAGATAGTCCGATTAGATTAATTTGCTTCTCGATAAAATTCTCAGGACATTATCCGTACTAGGAATATGATAAATGCATTTTAATATTAATATTGTTCATCTTCATTAACACATCTCAGTGAAGTAGAACACAATCTTGAAATTGCGGTCAATTTCAGATTTTGTCACGTTTCCATTAGCAAGAAACAATAAGATCAGGGTCTATGCAATCACAGAACCCTGTATTTCTCCCAGCTAGATTCCAAGAAAGAAAGAAAAAATAATGAGAGATCAGTCCTCATTGTTATTTAGACTCTCTTTTAGTCGATTTGGTCAAGAAGTAAACAACAGGGAAGAACGAAGCGTATATAATGGGAAAATGTAAAACCAGAATTTTCGATATCATTTGAAAAGCAAAATAATTGGAAAAACAGTTTGGATAAAAACAATATGTATCTTTTTAACCGACTTATTTAATTGTGCACAGTAGTATTCATGTCCATGTAAATAAATGTTTTTTTCCCATTTCCCAAGAAGGTTGACTAAGGACAACGACTTAAATAAAAATGGAATGTAATGATAAGGACATTAAATGAAGTATTAATTAAAGGGTAAAATAACAGCCAAAAGCATATTTGTAATTTTTCTCATATTGAATTTTGAGTTCAAATAGAAGTCAATAATCTGGTCATTCCATTTCTCGGCTAGTATATGGCAGCGTAAATATCATCTTATGTTAATGGATAAATAAAGCAGAAGCAAAAAAAATCTACTGGTTATGTTTTATTTTCTTGCTATTCTATGCTCGTTATAATGAACATGTTAGCAAATACTATAAATCACTGGGTCAAATTTTGAGTATCATATAAACTATACTTTAAACCACCATCCTGCCGATTTTTAGTAGCACAAAGGTTGAAAATTGTGAAAGAAAAGAAGACTTATTGGCCAAAACGCTCACCTGAGTCACTATATCTGCATAAGATTCCTCTGCTTGTAATACTCTATTCCCCATTTCTATAGATATCGTAACCCCATTCTACCCCGGGAACCATGATTTGAATTATTTAATTAGAATCACAAAATTTTGACCTATTCCGGCCTAGTGGTTCTTTGTGATACTAGTATTTTATAATGACCCAACCCTAATTAAGCCTTTTCTTTGCAATCTCCCATTGTAAGGGGGTGGGTGGGTCCTAAAATTTAAGCTCGCCTTCATCAACGGATACGTTGTACCACAGGAGTCTGAAGTTTTTATCGTCAAAAAGAAAAGAAGTCCGGAAAAAAATTTCCCATCCTCAACTAAAAAACACCAGGATGGCAACGTGTTTTGGGGGGAGCCACTTAAACAAATAGATCTGGGCTTGGACAGAAAAATCTCGCAAGTAATTCAGTATCCGGAGTGTTTGTGCTATTTATTCAAGTTAAGAAATCCAATCTGCTTGACGACTACAGGCCGTTTCTGACTTTTTTTTCCACTTCGACAGCTCATCCTGAAGAAAAGAACCCCCCCCCCCTCCCCCCCCCAAAAAAGAAAGAAATTTGCATGTAAATCTTCATGTAAAGTTTTATGTTTTCATTTTTTATCAATTAAAAAAATATATTTTTAAAAACAAAATAATGCCTTATAAGGTCACTAAGTCTAGCTGTTTGGCTCTTTGTTGACTTGGCTTTGATTTAAATTTGGCACCTTGTACAAACTGAATTATCTAGCTGTCCCTGGTACACATCGTCATATAAGTTAGTAAAAGAATTGATAACTTTTTAAAGTTCTCTTAGATATATTTAAAATAACCGAATCAAATTATGTTGAACAATTTTTTATTCTATTTTATTTGAACAAGATTTCATAGACGTCAAATATACACTGCGTGATTCCCTTCCGGTTTAGTGGCATGGAGTCCAGGATGAGCTGTCAATGTGGAAAAAAGGCAACTCACGGCCCGTAGTCGTCAAGCAGATTGGATTTTTCAACTTGAATAAATAACACAAACATTCCGGATACTGAATTAGTCGAGAATTTTTTCTGCCACGCCCAGATTTATTTGTTTAGGTGGGTCCACCCAAAACACGTTGCCATCCTGGTGTTCTTTTAGTTGAGGTGGGAAATTTTTTTCCCGGATTCTTTTTTTTTTTGACGATAAAAACTTCAGACTCCTGTGGTTGTACCTAATTTGGTTTAATTTAACCAGTGATTCTCGCGAAGATGTCAAAATTAAGGAAAAATTAACAGACGGACGGACAGTGGATCACGTGAGGTGAGTTTAAAAAACCCAAAATGCTTCATACATACAAAATTATTACAAAAATTAGTTAACTGTTTACTGAAATCAAATCAACTCTACATATAGAAGTGATGGCCAGTAAGAGATAGCTGAGTGTTGCAAAATCAGTCAGTCTGAAAAGTCTTTCAGTGGTTGCCAAGCCCTCTGTCATCGCTAAAAGCTCTTCAGTATCCTTGTAAAGTCGCCTAAAAGCTATGGATCTAGTCTCTCAGGTACCACAATGGGGGCAATCTCTAACAAAAAGACCAACGATCACCCTAATAATTATCTTCAAACGAAATTTGGTCTCTTGAAGTCTCAAAAATAGTTTAATGCCCTAGTCAGTTTAAATGTTTGTAATCAAGAAATTTAAGATACGGAAATAGTCTGTTGCACGAGCAACCAATCAGGGATAAGAAGAAAGTTCCAGTCGTAAAGCTTGCGGTTAGGAGGCGTGTACAATTTACCTTGAGTGCAGCTGTCAACTAGATCGTGACGTAACGTGAAACTTTACAGTCAGCTGCAAAGAATAGTAATGGTACAGTGTACATGTATATATGTACTCATGCTAATGGAAATTGGTACACAAAATTTTTAATTCTGCGTTATACATATAACAAATGAGTGTTTTACGACAAACACTGTTGCTTTGGTTACTTAGCATAGGAATCTCTACAAAATTCTTTCAAAATGTAATCCTCCTACGGTTACAAGTACCGGTATGCCTCATAACTCTTATTTCAATGAAACTTGGTAAACATGTTTTAAATAGGTTTATCGATTCTGCAAATTTGTACCATCTTCAGTTTTCTTCCCGATAAATTCACTGTCTACAAATAGTATGATGTCATTGGTTTCCTGACGATGGAAGCCACTGTGTACGGAAGCCGGTAGGTGCAAAAGAAGTTCGTTTGTGTATTGTTTAACGTCCCTCTTGAGAAATTTTCACTCATATGGAGACACCATTTGCCGATGGGGAGCTGCAGATTTTGTGCTATACTCGGCACTTGAGGACATTGAGCAGTGAGTGATCATTTCTTGCCAGTCCGTACTGCGACAGGTGACCTCGGTTGATAGGTCACATCCGAATGACCAGTCTGCACGTAAATTAGTAGGATTCGAACCTGCAACGTACGGATTATATTAATTTTTAGTTTCATAGAAAAACTTTGTGTGACCTACATCAACTCAGGAATATGATTCATAATGACTTTTGAGACTACAAAAAGCACAAAAAACAGTGACTCGGCATAATTGGCTATATGAAAAGCACGAGGAAATGCAAATGTTGCGACTGCGAATTCCGCAAGTCAATAATTGCTTTAGCAAATTCTGTTTACCGATAGTCTAACAAAACATAATAAATTCTTATTCTTGGATTATGCAACTAGGAGTGTTAATTTTAATCAGAACTCCGAATTTCTCACGGTAGATTCTTCGATTAAACTTAGATTACAAAAGGTTTGAATTGCATCGATTTCGCTTATTGTCTACACCGAAGATTATTTACCATTATTTTGATTTATAGCAACATAGGGTTTAAAAGAGAAATATCACATTTTGAAGATAAAGCGGATAAAGGCGTTTTTTTGTTTAGATAAATAACCTCAATTCAAATTAAAGCATTCATTTGATGTTGACTGCAATAATGGTCTTTACTTATCAATCTGCATCAACGTTTAAAATAAACATGTACATGTATTGTATATTGGAGTTTTAGATCAATAATGTTCTGGTTTATACTTGATGTAAGTTCTCCATTTGACTTGTGGAAATGTTCATTAACAACAAAAACTATAAATCGACTTGAATCGAAAAACGATATTGAGATTGAAGGCTTTTATTCTTTTAGAAAACATAACAAAACGGATATTTTCTCTCATTTCATACATATGAATGCAGAACCACTAAAAATTTACACGATGTAAAAGTGTACATGATGTAATTTAAATATGCCAATCAAAAACACAAATTTTATGAAACACTTATCATACTTAAGGACATACGCAAGTACCTTACCTATTAATATTTTTTCCAGATATTCTAAATTTAAACTTATAGTACCATTACATGTTTTTAGACAAAAAATCAGCATGTGTTACTGGGGGTTTTGAAAAGATACCAAATTGTGGAAATTTCTGCACTATACAAAGATGAATGTACAAAAATTACAAAACATAAATTTCCGATTTTTTTTCCACCAAGAATTGTTTTAGAAGAGGTGTATATATAGACATTAAAAGCATTGCACACAGGTCCTTCATTTAGTAGAACTCTTCAACTACAAGGAAGAACCCATTAAAGTTCAAACTACGTTACGTATGACCTTGAACTAGAAAAATAAGATGGAACAAACAATTGGCCAACAAACATTAAGGCAGTTAGTGGCTATGCTACATGTACATAGTGCCCAAACACTTGCAACTCAGCGTTTTTAAACATTGATCACGTTATCGCTCTATGCTCTATTTTACATGTAGTTTTTAAACATAGCAAGATCCCTAAAACCTTAAACAATGCATTACAAAACATATAGGTAGTTTATACCAAAGAAAACAAAATCTGTTAATCAGTTTATATTTATTACAATATACAATCTTAATGTTGGCTCTTGAGATCAACAACTGACAGCTATTATAGAAGACTGCTAAAACATATTTTGCTACTTAAGGACATACGCAAGGAATCTTACCTACTGATAACTTAAGATATTCTTAATTTAATATTATATGTTCATAGACAAGAAATCAGCATACATTACCAGGGTTTTTGGAAGATATTAAATTATGAAAAATTTTGTATGTAAAATTCAAAGAAAATTCAAAGAAAAATATACAAAAATTACGAAACATAAATTTCAGATTTTTTTTTTCCATCAAAATTTGTTTTAGAAGAGATGTACAAATTATATATAGACATTAAAAGTATTACACATAGGTCCTTCGTTTAGTGGAACTCTTCAACTCCAGGGAAGAACCTAATAAAGTCCAAACTACCTTGCGTATGACCTTAATACATAAGCAAACTACAATCCTCTTTAATCTTGGGGATAAAAAATATATAAAAAAATACTATAACTTTTTATGGATAGTCCAAAAACAGTGTCAGCAAAAGTTAGGACGTAATAAAAAAAATATAGATATTTAAATTCTTGCCACAAAGATGTAAAGATATTACATATGAATGCATTTATTTAAAGAGACTTTTAAAATTTACATCGGGAAACCGCTGCTCGCGACCATGATCCTTTTTTTAAAATAAAGGTTTGACATATATTGACAAAATAAAAATTATAACTGGTCAGCATAAAAAGGCCAATATGGATTCGTTAAAAGCACGGATTAAAATCATCTTCTTTCGAAATTTGACATTCTGTCCATATAATTTTTGAAAGAATAATTTTGTAAAATAAAACTGTAGGATAAATGGCAAAGGATAGTTTTGGATAAAGTACCGGTCAGAGTTGAGAATCCTCAGTTTGAAGGTTAAATGCATAGTTTATGCTTAGATGTTTTTATTGGTAGAATATTTTATATGGACATTTGTGAAATACGGCGGCCTTAAATTTGTTATTCATAAATGACAATTTAGTATTACTACTTCTATCATTGCATATGGATAAGAAATATGTACGGAACTAACTCATCTATCTAGATATTTTTGGAAAGCGGGATAGGTTCATGGGATGAACTGTAGTTTGGAAGGAAGATATTTGAGCCAATGCTACATGTAGTACCTCTTTTTGTTCAGGAGTTTGTACCGGAATTGTCTGTAATTTTTGTGGTAGAGCAGTGGATAAGCACGTGCCTGGAAGCTCTTGTTGACCCGAAGAAATAGTGAGAAAAAGGTTTAATTTTCATGACATTTTGAAAATTTACCTGACAGGTGTAATCATTTTATCTCAATGTGTAAATTGCTTCATTCCTAAAAGCTCGAAAGTCCTTTAGACTAGTTCTAGTGACTAGAACATGTAGAAAGTATTTTTGTTCAGTACAAATTTTACTTGTATTTGCACCTGAAAATCAGGGAAAACATCAACCAAAGGTTAGTAATTGCCAACAACTGCTCTTGCATAGGCAAACATAATTCGTACACTAGAGGATAACCTATAGAACGACCCTGACTCCTGACCAATACTAGTAATTTAAATTAGAAAAGAAAGTTGTTCAAGAAAATAAAAAAAATCATTAGTTTATCTTGAATTTACTGAAAAAATTACAACGGACCTAAAACAGACGCTAGCGGACAAAATTTAGGTCTGCTGTGAAATAATCAAATGAAGATCTTTTGAGGGTGTTGTCTTCAACAACAACATATCACCTTGTTCAATTAATGCTTAATATTGAATAATCAAAAATAATGCCCATTTTATGTGTCTGAAAGATATTACATTAATTCGAAGACAACAATTTGTAAAACATTATCAATCATGGGTTATTGTGATAGAATATGTTACATTGATTTGGTGGTCTGGAAGCCGACAACCTCCAGCCGTCAATGGCGCATTAGTGTAATACTTGATGACTCGACTTGATGTGTGGGCAGGGCACCGTTTGATCAAGAGACATTAGTTTTCCAATCTGATATGTGATTGTCTAACTGTCAATACTCACAGGCCTCTGATTAAAGGATCAAGCAAAAGTATGTCTTAGAAATAATAGATCGATTTTTGCTGGTTCTTTCAAATGCAAAAATCTTAAATTTACGATCTCTTTAAAAGTAAATTTTAAGTTTACGTTGAATGCTTCTCATCGTCAAAAATGTTTGAAAAAAAAAACATAACATTATTGGTAAGGTACGCATATATATTATATTACAAATTTCAAATGATTCTTTTTTCATTTCACATAATTAGCATCACAGTGCTTATTCTAAACTGTAAGTTATTATTACGGTAAAAGGAACCAGTAAGATAAAATTTGTTTTAATCCTTTTAACACGAAAAATAAAATATGAAAAATTGAACAGTCTACTGCAGTAGTCGATATATGCTTATTTAATTGGCTATAAATGGTTACTATAAGAACGAAGACATTTTCTGCTTCAAATAGCCAGACTAATTTATTCCTTTCAGTTTGCTAACGCTTCCCCTTCACTGGATAAAAGCTACTGATGAAGAAATGTTTAATTATTCCTCCAACGCCGTAGCGTTCTTATTCATTTAATAACTTTTGAATGACAGTTCATAGATTTTTTTTTTGTATAATCAAGATGCTCTCGGCGATGAAAAAGATGTTTGTCGATCATTAATCTGATATTTGATAAAGCATTCGTTTCGTATTTCCTTACTGAGAGACACATAATTTGTCAGATGAAATGCAGGATTCGAAGGATAAATCCTCCCTCTTGAAAAATTATCAATTTATTGCATTTCTGAACTTCAAATATAAAGAAATTTCAGTTGCATATGCGGTAATGTGGACATGTAATGCCATGTGACTTAAGTCACAAAAAGACAGAATTAATACTAGATGTTTACCGAAAAAAGTTGATTGCTGGACCCATTTGAGGTCATTTTTTTACTTGTCGAACAGGATGTAACTTTGCCATTGACTTTAATAAAATGTAACCGAAGGTTCACAGAAAGATGACTGAATGGAAGTGTTTAGCCGTTTAGTCTCCTTTTCAGTGATCATTCAGTTGATTAAAACGTCAGTGTCATGTTAAGCCTTACATTAAATAATTTATATGTCCTCAAATATATCCAATATATTTTCCATCTCAGAATAAACTTACTTTTATAAGAACCAAGGTCTAATTATCGATAAATATTGCAAACAAAAAATCAAACCATAATTTTAGAAATGTTATCTGATTTCCTGAATTAAACATCGCTGAAATATTTTCACAATATTTACTCTGATTCAATATCCTACGCTGCATGATATCGAGGGACTTAGCAGCTAAACCTTTCTGTGAACTCTGTTTCATTGATAAAAGAACCGTAATTATTGGAATATTCAAACCTTAAATACATCACTAAAAACTGTTTTTTTTTCACACATGTGCATTGCATTGGGGAAATGCTAAGTCAATATTAGGATAAAATTGCAGGAGGTGTTACATTATTTCACATTAACTGAAATGTGTTGTCTTAGGGTTTTTTTTAGCTTTAGAAGGGGAAGGGGGTGTTATAAATCTTGGTATATTGACAGTATCATGATACTAGATATGTATATTTAATAAAATACAACATTTATTAAACTCCATATTTCAAATCTTCAATGATTTCGTAGATATCTTATTTTTCCGTAAACGTTGCTTCGCTCTGTGTGTATTAGAATCAAAATTATACTTTTTTTTCGAATACAATAAATACCCCCGTGTAACAAGTTTTGGATAGTGAATTACGTTGAAAAATAAATAAATTTGATAGCGTTTATAATTTATTATATTATATTCATCGAAAACGATATTTTATACTTTGAAACAAGATGTGTTTGTGTAACACTGATGCCCCCGTATGGCAACATAGCGAAGATTAAACTTTTCTTAAATGCAAATTAACCAAAAAACCAAAAGTAAGGTCTTCTCACAAGGAATACAATTGTGAAATATGAAAGCCCTAGCGCCACCTGTTTAAAAGTTGGCAAAGGTTAAAGTTTCTTAAAGGTAGATGAAACTCCAGGGTCAAGGTCAAAGGGTTATATTTGGTTTCCAAAGAAAGGTATTGCCACAAGGATCACATATATGAAGTATGAAAGCCCTAGCCCTAACTGTTCAAAAGTTACAACCAATGATAAAATTTTTAAAAAGAATATCAAACTTCAAGGTCAAATGATCAAAGTTATTGGTGTCTAACGAAAGGTCTTGTCACAAGGATTAAATATGTCAAGTATGAAAGTCCTAACCATTCAATATTTATAGTCAATGTTTTTAGCTCTACAGGTCAGAGACCAGAAGAGCTTATGCGATAGTAATGCGTCCGTCCGTCTGTCTGTCTGTCTGCATGTCCGTCTGTCTGTCTGTAAACAATTTTTCAAAATGCTATTCCTCCTACAGTTTTGGTCTGATTTCAATATAACTTGGCACACAAGTAGACTACACTAAGATACACAATTCTGTATACCGGTTTTTGATTTCAATGAACAGTGTTGCCGTGGTTACTAAAAATAGAAATTTCTGTGAAATTCTTTCAAAATGCTACTCCTTCTACAGTTTTAGTCTGATTTCAATATAACTTGGCACACAAGTAGACTACACTAAGATACACAATTCTGTGTATCGGTTTTTGATTTCGATGAACGGTGTTGTCGTGGTTACTAAAAATAGAAATTTCTGTGAAATTCTTTCAAAATGCTACTTCTTCTACAGTTTTAGTCTGATTTCAATATAACTTGGCACACAAGTAGACTACAATAAGATACATAATTCTGTGTATCGGTTTTTGATTTCGATGAAGTGTTGCCGTGGTTACTAAAAATAGAAATTTCTGTGAAATTCTTTCAAAATGCTACTCCAAATACAATTTTAGTCTGATTATAATATAAATGTGGCATGCAAGTAGACTGCACTAAGAACATAAAGAGAACTTAATCAAGGATCATTGGTCTATTTATTGCTGTTGAAAAGTTTCAATTTCCAACTGCTTAAGTACTTTTCCTTTGCTATAAGTACAAACCAGTAGAGCTTCAGTCTCGACAGAGACTTCTGGTTTGTTTAAAAATAGGTCAAACTCCAAGTTCAAGGTTTAAAGTCTCGGTATCCAATGAAAGTAATTCTCGCATGAATTACATATGTGAAGTAAGAAAACCCTATCCCTTACCGTTCAAAGGCTATGGCTAGGGTTTTTTTTTTTAAAGTACGTAAATCTCCAAGGTCAAGTTCAAAATGTCAAAGTTGTTGGTGTCAAATGGAAGGTCTTCTCACAATGAATACAAATTTGAAGTATGAAATCCCTAGTATCTACCGTTCAAAAGTTTTGGATTCCTTGTATAAAAGTGTGTCAAACTCCAAGGTCAAAGTCAAAAGGTCAAATCTGTTGGTACCAAAAGAAAGACCTTGTCACAAGGAATACACATGTGAAATATGAAAGTCATAGCTACACTAAATCAAACAATATTGGCAAGGTTAAAGTTTTTGCGGACAAAACAGACGGACGAACTATATACCCCCAAATCTTCCACTACGGTAGCATAAAAAGCTATTGCAATGAATTACTTCATTCATGAGGACCAAGGGAACATCATGTAAAAAGTTTGAATGCATGTACATATAGTTTTCCACGAAACTGTGTGTGCGCATCCGTGCCTAATATATACAATCAAAATGATAAAGAAGTGGTCAAATGAATTCTTATTAAAATAATTTTCTGAATCAATTTCTTTGGAAAACATGGTGTGTTTGTGAAACACTGATGTCCTGTATAGCAACTAATTGCTTGGTCAAAAGTTGTTAAACAAAGAAAGGTCTTGGCACAAGGAATACATTTGTGTAATATGAAAGCCCTAGTTCTAAATGTTTAAAAGTTAGGACAAAGAGAATGTTTCTTAAAGGGGCATGGACACAGATTTGAAGTTAATATTTTCTGTATAATATCACGAATTATATATTTAAATAGCATTTCACACAAAAATATATTTAAAATTTTATTTCATTTTAAAGTTATTGAAACTTCAAATTTTTGGATGGGTTTGATTTACACATCCTTGCACTTCCACAAATTTTACTTTTATTCTTAATACTTAGGAAAAGTGGCAATCTTGTTGTGTATTAATGAAAAATATTAAAACTTAAATCCAGAAAAATAATTACATTCAGAGTAGAAATGTTAGCAAGCAAAAGCCCATCACAAGTATCGTCACTCCACACTAAGTGTTGTGTGCAGAGTTTTGCAAATTGATCGCACCCATGAAACGTACACAGCTTTTGTAAACAGGGCACGCGCTCTGTTATTATTGATGTTTACGATTCACCGGGTGCGTTCAATTGTTAAAGTCTGCTCACCAAAACTGCACGGACTGACAATATACTGTGTGTATGTTTTGCTTTCGAACATTTCTACTCTGAGTTTTCTGGATTATAGTTTTAATATTTTTTTATTTATACACAAGAAGAATGCCACTTTTCCTACGTATTATGAATAAAATTAAAATTTGTGAAAGTGCAAGGATGTGCCAATCAAACCCGTCTAAAAAATTAAGTTTTAATAACTTTAATTTTAATAGATGAAATAAGATTTTAAAAATATTTTTGTGTGAAATGCTATTAAAATATATAAGTCGTAATATTACATAGAAAATATCAACTTCAAATCCGTGTCCATGCACCTTTAAAGTAGTTCAGATTGTTAGGTTAATGTCAAAAATACTCGTTGATTGTTTGAAAGGTATCGTCACAGTGAATAGACTTATGAAATAAGCCGTAGCACCAACTATTAAAAGCAATGGCCAAATTTGATAATTTTAATATGTAAATGTGGGATAAACACCAAGGTCACGAGGTCATATTTGGTGGAACCAAAGGAAAGGCCTTATTACAAGAAATGCATTTGTGAAATTTGAAACTCATAGCATTTGTTATGACTTTTATTTCTTTGCCTGGCATTATCAATTTAATCTTGAATTGCAGTAGAAAATACTTGTTTTTATATATTCTTAACAGCATGAAATCCAAGACATTTTTCTATGGAATGAGATGAAAAGAACTATTATCCCTCGAGGTTTAATTTTCTGTGAATGAAAAAAAAATCGGTTGAACATATTTGTCCTTGATAAGGGCTTATCTGATTCGATTCTTATTTTACACGATCCTTTTTTTGCACTAACATACAGGATTTTTATGCCCTGGATCGAAAGATCCTGGGGATATATTGTTTTTGTCCTGTCTGTTAGTCTCTGTCTGTCTGTTGTCAACTTTTGAGGTGGGGCTATGGCTTTGAATTCATATTTCACAGGTGTATTCCTTTTGTCACGACCTTTCCAAGGATACAACCAAATCTGACCTCTTGACCTTGGAGTTTGACCTACTTTTACCCCCCCCCCAAATCCCACACTTTAACCTTGGTAAGTTGGAGCTAGGGCTCTCATCCTTCATATGTGTATTCATTGTGACAAGACCTTTCAGCTGGTATAAATTTTTGTTACCTGACCTAAGAGTATGACCCACTTTTTTTAAAAACTTGAACCTTGTTCATAACTTTTGAAAAATTCGAAATAAACTTTCATATTTCACAGGTGTATTCCTTGTAACAAAACCTTCATTTGGGTACCAACACTTTTTACCTTGACCTTTAAAGTTTTACATGCAGTTGAGAGAATTCAACCCGTGCTCTAAACTGCCATACGGTGACATCAGTGTTTCACAAACTCATCTTGTTTCTTCTGATCTTCACACCGTTCTAAAGTCCCTCACGACAGAAGGCTAAACGCTGATTGTTGTAAAATCTACTTTTAACGAAGCTGAAAAACGAGAAAAAAATATAATACTAAGCACATGTACATGTAACTGCAATTAACAACAGCAGTTTTAACGTGCTGAAAGAGAACTTCAGATGTGTATAACTTTATATTTTAAAAAATTTTTCTATTCATCGTTTCATGATTTACATTTGATTTTTTAAAAATAGTAGTTACTTTTCACGTTTCCTTTTTACTTTCAGCAATCTTCTGAAGAGCTTGCTCAATAAAAAGAATCCCAATGTATCCTTGGCAGTGGCTATGTCTCAGTTGAAGAGTTACATGGGATTCCATAATACATCAGAGGAAGAAATTCTTAATCACATCTCTGCTTTATTTTCCAACCCTGTACAAGTGGATACGTATGAAGATTATGAAGAATTTCAAATACAGCGTTTCTTACGACGATATATTCCCCCATTCTTGATTCTCATTGGTCTCGTTGGTAATGTGATGTCATTTTTCATATTACGTCACAAGTCCATGGCGCGACATTCAACCAATGTTTTTCTAGCCGCTTTATCAATTGCTGATCTCATTGTGTTATTCGTAGGTTTGTTTCGATTATGGATTGGGGAAATTCTTGAGAATGACTTTCAAACTGAATCAGATTTCATGTGTAAGTTTGTAAATTTATTAACCTACAGTTCTAGTCAATTTTCCGCGTGGCTGGTTCTTGCAGTGACTGTGGAGAGATACATTGTTGTGTGTCATGCTCTTCAAGCAACACGTTGGTGCAGTCGGGAACGTGCAAGAAAAACAGTGGTTGTGTTGGCAATTATTTTTATTCTTATCAATTTGCATTTGATATGGACCACTGGAATTAGAACTGACATGGGTCGAACAAAGCCAGAATGTGAGGGTCTCAGGAATTATGAATTTCTAGTCAGAAAAGTTTGGCCTTGGATTGATGCAGCCTTGTATTCCACCATTCCCGTTATATCTATTTCGCTCTTCAACATTCTCATCATAAGACAAGTCATAAGTGCCACCCATAGTCGCAGATCCTTACAACACGCTCCGCTTAACAAAATAGAACTAAAGAGACGCTCAAAGAACAAGAGCTCGAAACTGACAATCATGTTATTAACAATATCGTTCGCCTTCTGTGTAACGACTTTACCCATGAATGTCGTTATAATAGCCAGCTATCAAGTAAGTAACAATCCTAAGGAGATAGCAAAATTTTGGCTGGTTCGCACAACAGCGGAACTGTTAATGTATCTTAATCATTCCATGAACTTCTTTTTGTATTGTGCCACTGGACATAAATTCCGTTCCATAGTGCTTAGAATCGTCTGCAGGATCTCTAACTTTTCAGATCATAGCCAACATATCTACTGTTCTGGGGGATATAATGGCTATGCTTCTGGAGGCTGTATACACAGGAAGGTTGAATCTGCCGACTCTTCCAACAACGATGATTTAACCAATCAGGTAACAGCGTTATGAAAGATTCGCAACCACGTGACAAATTAATAACCATGTAACAAATGAATACTGTGAACAAATATTTATGTTTAATACAAGTCACTTTTAAGAAATTTCTTAATTGACGTAGTGATTTTTTTTATATTGTGTTTGCAGAGGGGAAGGATACGAATTTTGTATTTTTTGATAAAAAGAGCATTTATCTGTTGGACACATCTTAGATTCTGCAACTTCATTCTTTTTTCTAGAGCAATTTGGATAAATAATACTTATGGAAAGTAAAGAATCAAAATAACCGTTAATTTCAATTTAAGTTTATTAGTTTATTATACAAATATGATATAATGAAGATATTGACCGAAGATACATGTGCAGGGCGCTTATCGATATACTTCATGTATCTGGGTCAATATCTGACACATATTGAGTCCATATTTATTATATTATATAAATAATAATTTCCCAAATTTAATAGTACAATGTACATGAATTTGATGTATATCTTCCTAATGTTTACAGAGATAGTATTAACCATAAATAAGTTGAAAGTAAATGTTTCAGAATTCATTGAATATTATTCAGAGGAAATGGTTTCGATAATAAATTTTAACCCGCCATAGCACGATAATAACGCAAGATATCTATCTCAGAATAACACAGATTCGAGTATCCCCCAGATTGAGAATCACTCTCATTTACACTTGCAGAGGAAATGCATTGATAAATTATAAATACCTGTCTTCTAAGATAATATACTATCTTATATGGCATGCTTGTTTACATTTTTTTTAGTCTCCGTAATCGCGTAAACACCGTCAAATCTCTGCTCGCCGAGTGGAAAAGTCGAACTCAAGCATGAAATGAATGTGCTTAGTAATTATTCACAGATATTTGTAATTTTTTTGTATTATCAGCCTTTACTATATCTTTTAAATTTTCCTCATTTGGGACCTTCCATGTTTGTCTAAAGCGAAAGTGAAAACGAGGCAGCTCGTGCGAGTCATTATTCGCTTTCAGCGGTCGTTATTAAAAAATAAGTACTTCGTATTGACCAATCAGATTACCGGATTTCACAAAGTTATATAATATTTCATAATAAATGCTTATCAGCTAATTAAAGAACTTTAAGTTTTGATTTAGTTATATTCATTCATACACGTGTAACTATCTATCTCATGTACAATCTCCGCTATTCATCAGAATATGATAATGAAGTAAATACATTTATGAAGCTTTACAATCTATTTTCTTAGTAAATTGAGGATTTCAAAAACAAATTTGAATAAAATTCAAAAGAGTAACAAAACAAATAGAACATTTACCAGGTAAGCCTGGACTTTCAGTAAGGCGTGGCATTCTTGGTGCTACGTAATTAGCGTCTATCAAATGGCCAATAGACTCTCATTGGTTAAGAAATTAATAACATCAGGAACTTTAAATTGTTGACAACAATGAGACGACTTAAGGTCCACCTCTTTGCCGGAACGAGACAATGTCATTGGTTATTCGATACACTAATTTGCATTTGCCGGAATTTCTATCCCATGTATATTTCAACAGTGAAGGAAAGCTGTATAAATTTTTAATGTTGAGAATGCTACGCCTTACGGAAAGTCCAAGCTAAACTGGAAATGGTTATATATTTCTTTTAAGTAGACATTGGATTTTATCTTGGGGTAGTAGGAAATTAGAATTTTAGAGTCATGCATTGCCAAGATGTTTTTGTTTCAACAAAAATTGAAGCTACAATGTAGTTCTACTTTTTCCAACAGGTACTATATTACTAATAGTATATTATCATCAAAAAAGCTTGGTTAGTTTCTATTGATTTCACTTATCTTAATATACCAAATACATATAGACCAAGTTTCAAGTATAGTAACTGGTCCTTTTCAGTTTTTTTTATTATTATTTTCATTATAATGAAACTATTAAGGACCATGGAAGGCGGGGGAGCTGGAGACAGGAAACAAAAACTAGAGCGGAAGTTCAGTTATTCTTTTGCAAATTCACAATTCCATTTAATGTAAGGAACATGAATGTTTGCATAGCGTTACTTCACAATTATGACATTTCATAATTTATATTTTTGCTACGATTCAAAGATGCTTGATGAATTAATCAATGTATGTGATACATCTTACTTCCTATGATTGTTTGTATTTGTATACGTACCGATATACCACCCCTCATTACTTGTTTGACAAAAAAATGTGATATTGAAATTAATGTATTTTTATGCATTCTTATCACAATCATTAACACAAAAGGTGATGATAACGAGATGATTTTTTGTTGTAACGTATTTTTATCCTTGTTTTGCATTGTTATTTTGTACAAGAAATTATGATTGTTAAAATAAAAAAAACTTAACATTTTCTTGATATCGTTAATATTGAGAGAGATAGAGAGAGAGACTTTGCTGTTTGTGGCTATTAAGATAAGTAAAAGGAGACAACGCTTCTTCTTCGTCTTTGATTATGACATTTAATAAATCCATATATAAAGATCTTGAAAAGGTGGCGGAGGGGTGATTAGTTTCCTGGTATTCATTTAAAAGCTTTTATAATGTATCATCATATCGATCTACCTTATTAGCAGTTTCTCCTCAAAGTGCTTAATTTTTCCTGAACGAAATATTAGGTGCTTCATTTAAACTTATCATCTGATGCCGCTGTTATCGTCAATTTTTTTTCTATAGTTTTATAATTACCCAGTATGTTTAATAGTCATTGGAACAAATGATATTGATCGCCGTCTTTGATTAAATACTTTAACTGAGTGGATTTAGAACAACAGCTTTTTATAATTATTGTATTGTATTGATAAAGAAAAAGTAGTAAATGTAATCCGCGAATTTATCTTCCACGTTAAACAATTTTTAGAAGGAAAAATATTGTCAAACAAAGTGTTTTTCTTGTAAAAATAGCACCTGTTTTATACGAGGCCAAAGAATTCTCACAACAGAGGATGAGTTCACATGGTTCTACGTACGATGTCCGATAGCGGCCGTCAATTTACACTATCATTATGTGTAACGTGTACAGCATTTTCACTGAAAATCATTGACACATTACACCAAAACCAAAAAGTGTACAAAGTATACAGTGTTAAAGCAAATTCAATGTACACTCTACACCAGCAAAATGTGTGTAAAGTATCAGGAAAAGTTTCATGTATATTCTACTTTTAAAAGTAGTATCAGGTATCAAAACAGAACCAGCCACATGAAATTCTCATAAACCCAGGGGAAATGCTGACAGATTAAGTTCTTTTGGTAAATAATAGTAAATAGCAAATTTAGTGTTTTATGATAAGTTTAAAATGTTCATTAATTAAATAAAATGTACGTTTACTAATCAGATCATGATATTGACTATCGAAACAGAAAAATGCTATATAGGACACTGCTTGAAAAACTGGTCAGTCTGCCAGTGAGAGATACATCAGCATTGAAGTTTTTCACTAAAAAATGAAAAGTGATAATTTTCGCACAATACATGTATCAAACAATTCTTCTTTTCATGTCACATTGTGTGAAAATACTTGTAAATACTGCTGCGAAGTAAATCAAAATAATTCACTTTATATCTTTTGAAATGTTTTAGAACCTTAATGGTAATCTAACATCAAAGCTTTATGATACACGCGATGACTTTAACTTTCAATCGTCAACTTCCCTTACATATAATGCTGCAACACACCTTTATTACTTCCATACGATTTTAATATCTTTCAGTTGATTCGATACGAAAGAGTATACTCTGCGTATGAACAATTTCTAAAACGAGGTAAGTTATTGACAATCAAGTGGAAGAAACAAGAATATCAGCAGTCTCGTTTTAAAGGTCAGTGCTTAGAAAGATATTTCATGTTAATATTTTATCAGATTTTCTGTATGATTTCATGACTTATATGTTGCTATAGCAATACAAATGAAAATATAATAAAAATCTTATTTTTCGGGAATTTATTGAGGCTTCGAATTTCTAGACGCTTTTGATTGACAAATCCGTGCACTTTTAAAATTTTTTTAGTTTTATCCTTAATACTTAAGAAAAGTAGAAATTTTGTTGCGTATTAATGAACAAGAGGCCCATGGGCCTTATAGGTCACCTGAGCATCAAGCAACAACTTTCAAGTGATTGAATTTGCTTCATGTTTTAAGCTATATTCTATGGCATTCACAATTCTGAAAGAGGCACCATTGCTCATCATAACGTCAGACATATACACTTAGCAATTGCTTAGTGTGGTTACTTAATACCCATAGGCAGGGTAGGGAAACAAAAATGCAGTTCAACTAATCAGTATTATTCAGCAATAATCAGTAGTGCCCCTAACACTGTGGGATAAACCCCTGATCCTAAGTCCACTCATTGCAAAATTTTTAAAAAGGCACCCTTGCTTATCAAAAATTAAAGTTTGATTAATACAAAGGAGCAGATTTCAAACAATAAATTCATTTTCAGTATATAATTAGAGCCCTCCCCCCTGGTACCCCTGACCCTGGGGCCTTGAAATGCACAATTCTGGAGAAAGGGCCCTTGCTCATCATAACTATATTGGTAGTTCATCTGCTTAATACACAGGGGGAGCAGAGAAGAAAATTTTCAAAGATTTAATGTATTTTCACTATATAATCAATAGAGCCCCCCCCCCCCACCAGCACCAGAACCTCTGACCCTGGGGCCATGTTTTTCACAATTCTGGAATAGGCACTCTTGCCCATCATAACTTTGTACTTAGGTAGTTTATTTAATACCCAGGAGCAGTGAAAAAGACTTCCAAAGAATTAATGTATTTTCACTATATAATCAATAGAGCCCCGCCCAAACACCAGAACCCCTGACCCTTGGGCCATAAAATTCACAATTTTGGAAGAGGCACTCTTGCTCATCATAACTATGTACTTAGTTTATTTATTACACAGAGCAGAGAAGAAGATTTTCAAAGAATTAATGCATTTTCACTATATAATCAACAGAGCCCCGCCGTAATACCAGAAACCCTGACCCTGGGGCCATAAAATTCACAATTTTGTAAGAGGCAGCCTTATTCAACATAACTATCTACTTGGTTTGTTTATTTAATGCCCAGGAGCAGAGAAGAAGATTTTCAAAGAAATAAAGCATTTTTACTATATGATCTATATAGCCCCGCCCTAGCACTAAAACCCCTGACCCCGGGCCATGAATTTCACAATTTTGGTAGAGGACTCAATGCTGATTACAATCATGCAAACAGTTTGACTGCTTGATGTCCAGGAGTAAAGAAGATTTTTAAAGATTGTATCAATTTTAGTGGTTTTGGCCCCACCCCTCAGGCCCCGGGACCATGAAATTCACAATTTTTGTTCCCCTTCACCCATAGATGCTTTATGCTAAATTTGGTTGAAATTGGTTGAGTGGTTTCAGAGAAGAAGCTGAAAATGTTCAAATGTGAACGCACAACGCGCGACGACGGACGAAAACGGATAGCAATAGGTCACCTGAGTTTACTCAGGTGACCTAAAAATATTAAAACTATAATCCAGAAAATTCAGAGTAGAAATGTGCGAAAGCAAACCCATTCCTTAGTAATGTCACCCGTGCTCAATGTTGTGTACAGTGTTTAACAAATTAAATACATCCCTGAAACGTACACAGCTTTGTTAAACAGAGCACGAGCTCTGTTGTTGTTAATTTTTACATTTTACAGGGTGTGTTCAATTGTTAAACTCTGCACACACCACTGAGCACTGTGGCAACGCACTTTGAAAAAATTACGCACTTTGAAAATCTTTTTCAAAGTGCGTTAAATCTGGGACACACTAAACGCACTTTGAGAAAAATTTTCAAAGTGCATTAATAGTGTACATCAACATTTTTTACCAAGGGGAAATTTAACGCACTTTGAAACCAGAAGTCTCTATCGAGACTGAAGCTCTACTGGTTTGTACTTATAGCAAAGGAAGAGAGAAGTACTTAAGTAGCTGGGAATTGAAACTTTACAACAGCAATAAATAGAATAATGATCCTTGATTAGGTCTCTTTATGTTCTTAGTGTAGTCTACTTTCATCCCACATTATATTGTAATCAAACTAAAACGGTATTTGGAGTAGCATTTTGAGCATTTCTATTTCTAGTGACCAAGGCAATAATGTTCATCCAAGTCAAAAACCGATATGCAGAATTGTGTATCTTAGTGTAGTCTACTTGTGTGCCAAGTTATATTGAAATCAGACCAAAACTGTAGGACGAGTTGCATTTTGAAAGAATTTCACAGATATTTCTATTTTTAGTAACCACGGTAACACCGTTCATCGAAATCAAAAACTGAAAGAGAGAATTATGTATCTTAGTGTAGGCTACTTGTGTGCAAAGTTACATTGAAATTAGACCAAAACTGTAGGAGGAGTAGCATTTTGAAAGAATTTCACAAGAAGTTCTATTTTTAGTAACATTGCTTGCACCGTTCATCGAAATCAAAAACTGATACACAGAATTATTTATCTTAGTGTAGTCTACTTGTGTGCCAAGTTATACTGAAAACAGACCAAAACTCTAGGAGGAGTAGCATTTTGAAAGAATGTTACAGACATTTCTATTTTTAGTAACCACGGCAACACCGTTCATCGAAATCAAAAACCGATACACAGAATAATGTATTTTAGTCTAGTCCACTTTCATGACAAGTATATTGAAAACAGACCAAAACTATAAGAGTAGTAGCATTTTGAAAGAATTTTACAGAAATTTCTATTTTAAGTAACCACGGAAACACGGTTCATCGAAATCAAAAAACGATATACAGAATTATGTACCTTAGTGTAGTCTACTTGTGTGCCAAGTTATATTGAATTCAGACCAAAACTGTAGGAGGAGTAGCATTTTGAAAGAATTTTACAGAAATTTCTATTTTTAGTAACCACGGCAACACCGTTCATCGAAATCAAAAACCGTTATAAAGAATTATGTACCTTAGAGTAGTCTAGTGTGCCAAGTTATATTGAATTCAGACCAAAACTGTAGGAGGAGTAGCATTTTGAAAGAATTTCACAAGAATTTCTATTTTTAGTAACCACGGCAACACCGTTTATCAAAATCAAAAACCGATATACAGAATGATGTATTTTAGTGTAGTCTACTTGTGTGCCAAGTTATATTGAAAACAGATCTAAACTGTAGGAGGAGTAGCATTTTGAAAGAATTTCACAAGAATTTCTATTTTTAGAAACCACGGCAACACCGTTCATCGAAATCAAAAACCGATATAAAGAATTATGTATTTTAGTGTAGGCTACTTGTGTGCCAAGTTATAATGAAATCAGACCAAAACTGTAGGAGGAGTAGCATTTTGAAATATTGTTTACAGACAGACGGGCAGACAGACAGACGGACGGACGCCGGACGCATTACTATCGCATAAGCTCTTCTGGCCTCTGACCAGTAGAGCTAAAAATATGTATAAAACAAAAATTCTAGACTAATATTTTAGTAATTGTGAGAATTAATTTGTAATAATTATATCATAATTTCGAAAAATTTTTAATTTACATGTATTGATTTAACTTCATTGAGAAAAAGGAGAAGACGAGTAGAAGGTCTCTCAGCCCAACTCTTTTTTTACATAGCCTACAGTAACAAATTGAACGTGGACCCCCCTAAAGTTAAGCCCAGATTTTCAATGTCTATATATTATGTATATCTTTGTAAAACATTTGTGTGTCTACTAAGCCCCCCTCCGGGTACCGATGCCTATGCTACATCCAAATATATGTATTTGCATAACTATATACTGTGACGTTGAAAACATTCAATAAATATGCATGCAAACTGGAAAAAATAGCATTTTGAAACAATTTTATAGACATTTTTATTTTTACTAACCACCAAAGAATTTTCAAAGTATGAAAAATCAAAATCGCTAAACACAATTTTCACATTGTGTGACCTTTACACCGACAGTTATCCAACAGGTTCAATTATTTTTATCATACTTAAGATTTGCAAAAATCAAAAACCATACACATTTTTTTTTTGTGCAAAGTGCGTTAACACAAAAGAAATTTTATTTTTTTCAAACACCGTGAAATTAAAAACCGATACACAAATAAATGTCATTTTGAAATTCTTTTGTGCAAAGTGCGTTGAAATCAGAGCACGGATTGAAAAAAACTGATGTAGTTAGTTTTGTTTTGAAACAATTTTCTGGAAAAACCGTTAGAATTATTTTAATATTTTTTCATTAATACACAACAAAACTTGGTTAAAATTGTGAAAGAATTTCAAAAATGTGCATGTCAATCAAATGCTATAAGAAATTTGAAGTGTTTAATAACTTATTTGAAACAGATCTCTGTAGGAGGAGTAGCATTTTGAAGAATTTCACAAGTTTGTATTTTTAGCTAACACCGGAAATCAAAAAGTACAAAGAATTATGTAGTTTAGGAAAAACTTTAAAACAGCAATAAATAGAATAATGAATTATTGATAAAGATCTTTATGTTCTTAGTGTAGTCTACTTGTGTGCCAAGTTATATTGAAATCAGACCAAAACTGTAGGAGGAGTAGCATTTTGAAACAATTTTACAGAAATTTCTATTTTTAGTAACCACGACAACACCGTTCATGGAAATCAAAAACCGATAAATCTAATTATGTATCTTAGTGCAGTCTACTTGTGTGCCAAGTTATATTGAATTCAGACCAAAACTGTAGGAGGAGTAGCATTTTGAAAGAAATTTCAAAGAAATTTCTATTTTTAGTTACCACGGCAACACCATTTATCGAAATCAAAAACCGATAAACAGAATTATGTATCTTAGTGTAGTCTACTTGTGTGCCAAGTTATATTGAAAACAGACCTAAACTGTAAGAGGAGTAGCATTTTGAAAGAATTTCACAGAAATTTCTATTTTTAGTAACCACGGCAACACCGTTTATCGAAATCAAAAACCGATACACAGAATTATGTATCTTAGTGTAGTCTACTTGTGTGCGAAGTTATATTGAAATTAGATCAAAACTGTAGGAGGAGTAGCATTTTGAAAAATTGTTTACAGACAGACAGACAGACAGAGAGACGGACGGACGCCGGACGCATTGCTATCGCATAAGCTCTTCTGGTCTCTGACCAGTAGAACTTAATATTACATTTTTATCATATTTTCGTATGTAATTCTATAGCAACATATAAGATATGAAATTATACAGGGAATTTGAGAAAATATTAACATCAAATCTGTGTGTAAGCACCCTTAAGTAACCATTTCGTAAATTCTATGATCGATACATGACCTTGTAAGGAAATATAATTCATCATTAAGTCAAATGCTGATTGACGTTTTTTATACTGATTGTTAGAGCATTATTTACAATGAATTGTAGACGGATTTTCCGATCAGGAATTGGAGCACATGGCGGATGAGACTGGTCATAGGATGCTTACCCTTCCATGGTACCTGATCCCACCTCTGATGTTTTAGATGTCCCTGTTTGCTCTGCTTCTGATTTGTATTGCATGTTTAATGGACTTTTGAGCTCGTTTGCTGTTCGTTTTGTCCATATATTTCAAATTGAGTTTCTGATTGACAATATATATGTTGTTTTTGGAGACTAGGTCTTCCATCAATCTATTGGAATTCCCATGGGTACCAATTGCGCCCTGTTATAAGCAGAGACCTACTTTTGGATTTATATGAAGCAGAATTTGTGCAAAATCTTAGGCGTGAAAAGAAGAAAACACTTCCTGTGAACTTCAATTCGACAATATCGACGACGTATTGTCAATTAGGCCAGCATTTTTTTATTTTTAGGTTTACGAACATCAGAATGAAAAAGTCCCGTAGGAGGAGGAAATAAAAAAAAAAAAATAAAATTATATTTTGGATACATTATCGAATTTTCTACATTAATTTTTGCTTCTTTTTTAATGCTCTCCTAACAGGCTTTTTGCCACTGGACACATAAGGGTTACAAAGGGGGAAATACAACCTTTAATTGTTTATTTCATCATCTACTAGTTGGGGGCATTGATATAAATCTTTTGATATTGGACAAAATACAGATTTTTTTTTTAAATCAATTTTTTAAATCTCTTTTAATATATTTTCATTTTTGTTTTTAATGTGTGTTAGGTAGAAATTATTCTAAAATATTAATATACTTGAGACCTATAAAAGTAATAATTCCTTTCATAAAACAGACAGGGAGTATTGTGTGCCAAGGAGTATTGAGCAGTAGGGTGGAATTTTTTCAATTAAGTGTAAAATAATTTTTCTGGCTGCCATAAACAAAAACTACATGCCTGTATATATTTGTATATTCTTGTTTTTAAATAGTTGAAATATTTTATTTCTTTAGGCTATTGTTTATTTCTTCCTCAAATGGACTTAAGTTCTCCCATAGTTTCATTCATTACATCTGATGCATAAGTGACCCTTTTCTGAAGAATGATGCTAAGACTGCAAGTTATGACAGAAACCTAAACAATGTCTCTGACAATAGCTACCATGGGCAGTTTTAAACCTATGGGAGGAAAATAATTTACTTTTAAAGACAGTTACTTTTGAATACGGATACATAATTATCTCACCAACATGTCACTTTGCAACAAAGTCGTCAGCATTTTATTGTTCTCTGAACGGGTGAAACGTTTTGAATGGCACTCCTATCAATAAATATTTACATTAAACCAAGCTTTAGTGCTGCTATGGACTTGACACAAATCTCCCTTCATTACCCGCCATGTTCATTTAAAACCGGAAGTACGAGTTGTAAATATTGAAATCTCGATTTCGACTCAAATATATGACATCGAAAAGAAAAAAATTTGTTTTTCTCAATTTTATTTTTTTTTTCTTTCTGAAAATTCAAAAATCTGAGCGGCGGGTTTGTAAACCTAAAAATAAAAAAATGCTGGCCTTAACAATGGTAATTTGCATTCTTATTTCAATACAATATATCCTGGTGAGCTTGAGATAAAAGATACCACAGAGTCTGACACATCTGTATCATATTTGGATATTTAACTTCAAAAAGACGTTAATGGTAATCTAACAACCAAGCTCTATGATAAACGTGATGACTTTAACTTTTCTATCGGCAACTTCCCTTACTTATGCAGCAATATACCTTTATCGCCTGCATACGGACTTTACAATATTATAAATTATCTCAGTTGATTCGATACGCAAGAGCATGCTCTACGTACATGTATGAACAATTTCTAAAACGAGGTAAATTATTGACAAACAAATTGATGGAACAAGAATTTCAGCAGTCTCGTTAAAAGTCATCATTTCGTTAGTTCTATGGTGGATACAATGACTTCGTCAGCAAATACAATTTATCATTGAGTCAAATGCTGACTGACGTTTTTTCATACCAATTGTTAGGCCATAATTTATACCTGAATTGACGATGGATTTTCCCGTTATTTCCCGATCATGATAAGGAGTACACGGCGGGTGTGACCGGTCAGCAGGGGATGCTCATTCCTTCATGGTACCTGATCCCACCTCTGATGTTTTGGAGGTCCCTGTTTGCTCTGCTGCTATTTTGTATTGTTAAATGGACTTTTGATCTTGAATACTGATTTTATCTCCAAATGTTTCATTATATTAAATTTACTGAAATCAAGTCAATGTAAAAAGGGAATAGTAATTAATTTTGAAAACCTCGTCGATATATCTTCCGTTATCCGTTTTGCATTTTAGCACACCTGAAGTGTATTTTCTTCTCGTGTAAACATTTTCAATATATTTTGCTTCATAGGCATGTAAATACAGGTCGGCTATTAAATGAGTATAATTCGTTCCAAACGAACTTCACAAAGTTTGTTGGAAGACATGATCTCTTATAGATAGACCACATATTAAATGCTGTCGATGAGGACCTCAAGCATCTTTTTCATATCAAGTTCAGAGACATTTTTAACATAGTAATTTTGCTGATTACAAATTACAAGATATGCTTTTCAAAATTATTGTAAGGGTGATTAGACCAAATCAAAATCTTTGCATGATTCTATTTATCGAAAATCAGAATACAAAATTAAATTAAAAAACACTTGAAGTTAAAAAAAATTTATAAAATGCATGATGGATGAGTCAGTGAATGATGCAGATAAAAAAGATTGCCTGTTTCAGGATTGATTTTCATACTTAAGGGCTACATGTTAGTTTTGGACTCCATTGATTATTTTGTAAAATTTTCTTTGTTTTAGTAAATCTTTTCCAAGCATTTTCTTTACCCATTATATTTAGCAGATAATCTAAATATACAACTGCGATAAGCAAGAGTGCTTCTTTCAAAATTTTGGAATTTGTGGCCTCAAGGTTAGACCTTTCCTTGGGTTACACCAAATTTGACCTTGGAATTCGGCCCACTTTTACAAAAAATAAATTAACAAACTTTAACCTTTGTCATTACTTTCAAACAGTTGGTGCTAGGGCATTCCCACTTTACATTTTTTATTCATTGTGAAAAGACCTTCAATTTTTTTAAAAGTATTTTTGACCTTGACCTTAAAGTTTGACCAATTTTTTAAAAATCAAAAATTTAAACCTTGGCTATAACTTTTAATGCCCCCGTAAACGAAGTTTCGGGGGTATATAGTTTTTGCCCCGTCTTCTGTCTTTTTGTCTGCAAAAACTTTAACCTTGCCCATAACTTTTGACTGGGTGAGGCTATGGCTTTCATATTTCACAGGTGTATTTCTTGTGACAAGACCTTCCTTTGGGTACCACCATTTGACCTTGAGTTTGACACACTTTTACACCAAATTTCAAAAATTCTACCTTGGCCATAATGCTTCACATACATTGACAAGACCTTCGACTGAATACCAACAACTTTGACCTTGGAGTTTGACCTACTTTTTAAAACTTTGACCTTGCCAATAACTTTTAAATGGTTAGGGCTAGGGCGTTTATACTTCAGACCTGTAATTCATGTGACATGACCATGTCTTTGGTCGCCCGCGTGGCGCAGTGGTTAGAACATCCTCTCTAGAGTCACAGAGTAAAGAGTCTATCCTTATTTCGCGGGTTCAAATCATCCCATGTGGGAAGTGTAGACCGGTCCTTTGGGTGAGACCTTATAAGCCGAGATCCCGTGCCGCAGTAAGAACTGGCACGAAGAATATCCCTCACTGCTTAATGGCCATAAGTGCCGAGTAAAGGACAAAATTTCAGCTCTCCACCGGCAAGTTGTGGCATCTCCATAAAATATAGTAAGTGTAAAATTCTCGAGAGGGACGTCAAACAATAAACAAACAAACTAAAACAACGTCTTTGAGGAATTGATGGTAATCTTATTTCTATTACATGTTTAAGTTTCTTCATGTGATGAGACAGATTAATAAAAATGTTCCATTAAAAATACAGAAGCGCTATCTCTTTCTTGTTGCTTTATTTTCTCTAATTGATAGTCGTCTGCTAGATAAGTTTTTGTTTAGACTCTCAAATGTGATTAAATACTAATGCGTCATTTGATTTCTCTTTGGAAGCTATCTGAGTTTCTCGTACGGATTTGGCCATTTTTCAATTGATGCTCGAGAAACTTGCGTCAGAGTGAACAGTCATATGCATTCATTACAAAAAAACATCAATGATTCTAGTCTTTTCTCCTGTGAATGCCATCCTATCGACCACCAATCAAATATGTTGTTTTTTTTATTCAACACCAAAATAATCCATTTTATAAAAATATTTTTTTCTTGCGCAATTACGTCTTTGGCAAAAAATCAAATTTAAACAAACAATAAATTTACATTAGGGCAGTCTGATCCTGAAGTTCGTAAAATCAGCAGTTAAGTAATTGAAAATGTTCACCAAAATAAAACTGATATCCAGTTATAGAAATTGAATATTTACTTAGCGCACTTCTTCAAAGTTTATTATAATATACACTGTATTATAAATGGAAAGTTATGAAATCTCAAATGTATATTTAGAAAACGCAAATAGAAACACCAACTATGCATTTAATATTGAAAATTAGTCAATACATAAGAATTCGTCTCCTAGTTCATCTTTATCCTTAAATTTTTAAATAATACATAGTGTTAAAAGTTTGTGCTATCATTGCAAGACATCATATATCACTTCTTATTTTACATCATGCTCAAAAGATCTGTATCTGGAGAAGAATCAAGAACTGTATAATTTTATCATTTTTGTTCATGTTTGAGCTTCGATGTCATTTTTTTAATTACAAGGACCTTACTTCGACTTTAAATAGTTATACTGAATCGGATTAAGATGCATAAAATGAAAATTGTAGCGTTTTTTTTTCATTTCATGCACCATGTTGAGACCTTTTAATTAAACAAGAAATGTTCTGAAACACTTATGCGACCTCACACCTCTTTTTTTCTAAGTCCGAGGGGAATAACTATCAAAAAGTTCTCGATCTTACTCAAAACAGAACTTGACCTAGATATATATTTTTGTGATAAATCTGTATACCAAAAGTAATTTTAAAACATGCGTCATCTGCAAAGACAATGAAGTTCTACGGAAACTTCAAATAATTAATTGGAATTTTTACAAGTCCAACGGGCCCTGGCTCTGTCAAAAAAGGCTCGATCGTACCCAAATCGTAATATGACGTAGAAATTCTTATGATAAATCTGTATATTAAATTTCATTTCAGTATATGTGCAACCTCTGCGATGTTGGCTGACCGATCTACCGACCGGCAGCAGCAAGCCAATACCCCCCCCCCCTTCTTACATGGGGGCGGGGCAATAATAATTATTTCAAGTTATTCTTCTAAACTTAGTCTTTTTTCACTCAATACACACAAGTAAGAATCAAATTACATCAGTATCATGCACGTCAATTTATGCACGTCATTTTTTTTACCAAATATTAAGTGATTCATAAACATGATGGGGTTTGATTAACATTCAAAGTCAGGCTGACGTTCTTTGATAAAAAGTTGATGGATTTCATTCTCTCTTATATTTCACAAAGCAATTTTACGATATCGACACTTTCCACCTTCTCGTTATTCAAATGTTGTTCACTTTCCCGGTCAAAAGGAATCCATGTATTTCATGTCAATTCATGAACGATAACATTTCTAAGGATTTAAATCGGATATTTTTTTTAAAAAATTATTAACATCGTATTTTCAGGAGCTGTATTGACGTTCATTGATTCGAACAATTCTGAAGAAATTTAGGAAATAGGGATTAGTTTCAAGACGAGTGCATTAATCATCATTACGCCATCCGAGTATTTTTTCTCCTAGTTAAGCTCCGCGGACAGATTGGGTTTGAGGTTATGGAAATAAAATCAAACACAAACTAAACAATTATGAAATACAAATATTTGCAAAGCAATTATTTAAATAATTCTTCTGGGCTCGGCATCTCAAATTGTTTAACCTACAAGAATTTTAATTTTTATAAAAAATTTTAGTGCTTTCATTTTATATACCCAAAATATGCTATTTTATTAGTGCTACATATACGATCACACAATATTCATAAGCATTATTTAGCAAACTTTATAATTTTTTGTTTAAGATATAGAAAATTAGATATTTATGGACATTTTAACATTGATATTTTAATTTAATTACGTGTAATATGATTTATATTTAAATAATTTATTGAAAAAAAATTAGTAATAAATTGCATAAGCTCATGTTTTTTTTCTTAATTTGCGCATTGACTCCAAACTTTTCTCTTCAATTTTAGCCAGGCGCGATGAGTTGATATCTTAAAATACTGTAAACGAACTTCATTTGGCTGTGTATTCCTTTAGTACTTTTGTCGGAAATCAATCTCCGCTTATTCAAGTACAACGCTTAAAATGTCTCGCACGTACATGTATACCTAGTACATGTATAACGAAGAACATAAAATATGTGCTAAATATAATACATTTACAGTATATTTTTCCAAAACTCCTTTGTATAGCCAGTGTTTGGGGTGAAGTGCATTCATAATTCTTATGACTGATTCTCATTATAAAATTTAGAGACAGTTTAATAAATCTTCTGTGATTGCCCTCACAAAGAAATTATAATTGCTTTTCATTTTGAATGATTCATGGATCTTTACTTGCAAAGTGGCTTTTTTTTTATATAACTTGACTTTTTTCCATTAATGATGCATGTTTACAACAGGAACATACTCCGATTCTGCAGCATCCAATATTAAGATTTAAAAGTTTGAAAAATATTTAAGAATCATTCGGCTATTCGTCCAAAAAAACTTACCCTTGCCCATATATAACTTTTAATTTATTGGAACTTTCATATTTCACGTTTATTCCTTGTGAGATCTTTTGGGCACCTTCATATTTAATAATGGCCTTGGAGTTTGACTCATTCTTGCAAAAAATTATCCAACTTCAACCTTGGAACAGTTGTGCTACAGTTTGTGCTAGGGCTCACATATTTTCATCTGAGCCAATAAACACAGAAAAATAGCAACTATTCCTTCGCCAATTACTTCGGCACTTTGAAGTAAACATTGCAAGACCTTAAAAACTAAGACCTTGTGTCACGGTAGTTGTTGACAAAATAAAGACCCCTTACTGCTCAATGATCCCAAGTGCCGAGTAAGGTCTAAGTAAGGTATCTGATATATGGTTATGTTTCTATGGGGTGAAAATTTCTTAAAATAGACTTCTAACAATATACAATCAATCAATCATCGTGACAAGACCTTTTCATGGATGTAAATGTTATTCACCCTTTAACCTTGACCTTAGAGTATGACCAACTTAAAAAAAAATGAAACGATAAACATAACTTTTGACCAGTTAGCTGCCGTACGAGGGCATCAATGTTTCACAAACACATCTTGTTATAAGCAACACCAATACTTTAAGGCAAACGCCATTGAATGAATATTGATCTTGTGTGCACTTTCAGAAGTAAAAGTAGAAGTAGAAAAAGTGTTTATCTAATTAGATTAAAAACTAACTTACAATGATTCTGTTCAATTTAAATACTGCTGACCTTTTCATAAGTTATTTATTTTTACAGATTATTAAGGGCACAAAAAAATGTAGGTGGACGTTTAGGAATTTCATTTCGAACTGAAATTTCATTTTCGTAAAGTTAATAAGTCCCGAGTGGCCCTTTTTCTAAAAAGCTCGTCTAAAATCTACTTGACATTACTGATTCTTTTTTTATTTTAAAAATATTAATTCCTCTCTGAACGATAATTACAGTATATTCGAATGCAATGAAAAATATATTATATATTAATTCCTTTGAACAATAATTACAGTATATTTTAATGCAATGAAAAATAATTGATTTTTTGCTACTTCTATATACATTACTCTGCTTGTTGGAGAGGAAACATTTCTCTCAAGATGTTTTGCTGAATGTCCACCAACAAATTTGAAAACAGTACAACTAAAATTTATGTTATTCAGACTACTTACATGTACGCCAAATATAAAAAAAACTCAAACATTTATACGAGCTAATAAACTTGTATGTCGATGAGTTTTCTTTTAATTAACATATAACAGAAGAACAGAATTTTTAAAATCAACGAAATTAAAATTATTTTACGAATTACTCTGGATTCTGATTGTTATTAATTCTTCAAATCGTTGCCTCTAAATTTGCCCACTGCACTCTCATGATACACATTAAATGAATCTTCAATACATTTTTTAATGGTTGCTTGTGGGGACATTTGTGTTGAATCGATCTGTCTGGTATTTCTTGAAGATAAAATCTGTTTCAAAACTGTGTTAATTCGTAAATTATAGGGAAAAGAAATACTTATTCTATTTTTTGTTAATCAAAATTGATTGGCATGCCCACAGATGGAATGAGTTGTCGATACTTTTAATGAAACACAAAAAATTACACTCGTGCCTACTTTTTGTCGATGAATGCTTATAAATGTTATATAAAACTCAAGAAAATGAATAATATTTGTCATTGAGCAGAATATCTTATTTGCTATATCCAGAAAAGTCTTATTGAAGTTAAATAATGTATTAGTTAATAATGCGATTACATAATAATTAGAAAAATCTGCAGTTATACTTCATGTATAAGTAATAATTAAAGTAATATAGATTTATTTTTACCTAATCTGAGCTGAAAACTCAAGTGGGTTTTTACCGAATACATTTTATCTCAAGTCCGTCTGTATACATTTCACATTTCGACATCTGCTCCAGAATTACTAGGCCAGTTTCAACCAAACTTGCCACCTTGGATAAAAGGGATTCAACTTCAAATTTAATTGTTCAAATGAAGGGCCATGTCCTCTTACAAGGGGAGATAATTAAGAAATAGTGAAAATTTGGTGGCATGTGTAAAAAAAACTTCTCAACAACCACTGGATCAGAAAAGATGAAACTAGTGTGGAAGCATTTTCAGGTAGTGTAGATTCAAGTTTGTTCAAATCAAGGGGGCCACAGTCGACGATCTAAGTTTTACATTGGAATATCCAAGAAAAATCTTTTAAAATCTTCTAAGAAAAACAAGGCCATGATTTGTAAAGCATCCTCAGGTAGTGTTGATTCGAGTTTGTTCAAATCAAGACCACCGGTGATAGGGTGGGGCCACAGTAGACGATCAAATTTTTGCATAGGAATAATTAAGAAAAATCTTCTCAAGAACAACGATTGATCATATTGATATGGAAGCATCCTCAGGTAGTGTAGATTCAAGTTTGTTCAAATCAAAACTCCTGGATGCAATGAGGATGGGGGGGGGCACAATGAACGATAAAAGTTTTACAGAGAAAAATATTGGGAAAATCTTCTATTCAAGAACAACAAAGTCATGATTGGTCATCTTTATGTGGAAACATCCTCAGGTAGTGTAGATTCTAGTTGTTCAAATCATGACCCCCTCAGGGGTAGGGTGGGGCCACACTTGACGATCAAAGTCTAACAATGGAATATATAGGAACAAGAGATGTTTGTAAAACACTTATGCCTCCCTCCCCCAAACTGAATTTTTTCCAAGTCCAAGGGGCATAAATATGTCACAGATGGCGCGATCGTACCCAAAACAGAATTTGACCTAGATATTTATATGATAAATCTGTATATTAGATTTCATTTCAGTATGTGCAACCTCTGCGAAGAAAATGTACGGAAACTGCAAATAATTGGAATTTTTATAAGTCCAAGGGGCATAACTCTGTCAAAAATGGCCCGATTGTATCCAAAACAGAGCTGATCTAGATTTTCATTCGATAAATCTGTGTACCAAATATAATTTCCGTATGTTTAACCTCTGTGAAGAAAATGAGCGGAAACTACAAATAATTGGAATTTTTCTAAGTCCAAGGGGCATAAGTCTGTAAAAAAAAAAATGCGTGATTGTACCCAAAACAGAAATTGACTTAGATGTTAATCTCATAATTAAATCTGTATACCAAATTTACTTTCCGTATGTGACGAAAATGAACAGAAACTAAGTGGATCGACAAACAGCAGGAAAGCAATATGCCCTCCCTTCTTCGAAGGGGGGCATAGAAATCTTTTAAAATCTTTTTCTCAAGAATAAAAAGCCATGACTGGTTATAATTGTAAGGAAGCATCCTCAGGTAGATACAAGTATGTTCAAATCATGACTGCGGGGGAAGGGAATGGCCAATATGAAATTTACAAACGTACAAGGAAAAAGACAAATTAAGTAAAAGAAATACTGGAGCATTTTTCGTTGGTATAAATTTAGGTTAATTAAAATTAAAACTCTCCCCTCTTTTTCTATGGGTAGGTTGGACCACTTATGCATAAAAGCTTTATGATACTGGATTGATTTTTGCTGAAATATTGCCGACTCGGCACAAAACTGCAATAATCAATCGAACCCGCGACGTAAGTATCAACTCCTTACTTTGCGACTGTGAGAGCAAACGCTCTAACCACTGCGCCATGTGGGTGACTGTTTGAGCGTTAGTACTTCCTCTGCTTATACCTTTCTAAAATTTACTCAGGGAAACTTTAATTTTTGCTGTTGGATTTCTTTCTAAGAATTTGTGGGCCATATGTTTGATTTCGGTAAGAACTTATTTCTGTTTTCCAGACTTTACCATGACATTTTTTTTCTGTTGGGGAACACGTCAGACTCTGCTTCATAGAACTTTCTATACATTTTATATCTTCTTTTGCTATAGCATCAGATCTTGCTATCCAAAAGTTTAACTGGGACATTCTCATCCAGTACTACCACTTCCCACCAGATTCTCTTCTTATGGTGTTTTCTGCAGCATACTTCCCCAACAATATCCTAAGAAACATAAGCATAAGTTTTGGGGCCACCAACGTATGAAAATCTCAGCATCAAACCTTACTTTTCAGCCTCACCTGAGATTTTCCTAAAATTCCGTGCCAACAGCATTTTTGAGATTCGTCTCATATAAGCTGAGATTTGAGAAAAATCTCCCGATCTATTTGCATGTATATAGTTACGAGCGTGCTTTTCCCGCAATGATGCATTAAACAGCTGATTTAGGTAAGAATTATACCTTCAATTTCAAAATATTTACATTGTTTGTTGAAAACGTGTAAATTTACACTGCGTAATCTATGACGTCACCTTTAATAATCGTCTGTCACTATGGCTTCGGGAGATGCAAAATTTGTGATGGTTATAGCCAATTCAGTCGACGATGTCTACTGCTCAACTTCGGATTGTTCTGGAAATTTGTTTAAAAGACCAATTTGGACAGATCTTGGGAAAAAATAATGGTAAATAACGTTCACTAGGAAAGAGGGTCCTATTTGGAAAGTTTAAAAGCCCCGGGGTTGGCAAAGCTGCCAAAGACTCGGCATGGAATGAGGTTGCTAATGCTGTTAATGGGTACCTGGGCTATTCATTAAATAATGACACTACAAGCTAAGTATTCCTTTTAAATTTTACATTGAATTGAATTGAACTTCTTTTGAAATGTTTATTGTCTTCCATATTTCTGATTTGATATTTTCAAAGACAGCATCTTTTTCGGACCCACCCTGTGGACATTGTTATAATGAAGACAGAAGGAAATTCCTGAAAGAACATTTTGAACATCAGGTCGTATATCAAATATCGTTTTCTAATGAATATCAAGGGAAAAGAAATTTTCAAAGAACTCGTGTCATTATATGGAAACTCTGTTGTGTGTATCAAAACCGTTTATCGATGGATAAAGCATTTCAAACTTGGTAGGGATTTAGTTGAAAATATCAAACATTTAGGAAGGCCAAGATCAATTATCAATGAGAAATCAGTTGCAGTAGTAAAAAACATTATTGACAGAGACGGCATAGTGACTGTGAATCAGATTCCAAAGAAAATGAACATTAAGTTAGCATTTTAAAGATTTTAAACAACATTTAGGAGTTGAGAAAAGTACACTGTATATGCACAGTGGATTCCATACATTTTAAATGACGAGCGAAAAAGAAAGCGATAACAAATTTCTCAAAAACTTTTAAAGAAAATTATTTGACGGAAAATGTAATAAAGGACGTCTAAATGAAAAAGTTACGGGGGATGAAACTTGGCTACATTTACATCAACCTGAGAGAAAACTGGGAAACAAAATATGGCTCCTTAAACAAAGTAAACGACCTACCACTAACGCGGCAAAACGGCAAGGAAGGTTTTGTATGCAATCTTTTTTTATTCTCTGATTGCCGCTCTGATACCAATCAAAAAGGGAAGACGTGTTACTAAAGTCGTGAAAAAGATATTGTCTAAGGTACAAAAACACTACAAAAACAGAAGACCAAAGTCAGGAATGAGGAGGTTAAAGCTTTTTAAGTTACATGATTATGCCCTAGAACACACTGCGAAGTACACACAAGATTTCTTGTTGGAAAATGGAAAACAGAAACTGGATCACCTCCCTTATCACCAGATTTATCCCATGTGACTTTTATTTATTCCCTAAATTGAAACAGATGGTATCTGGACGACATTTCCATTCTCGTTCTGCATTGGTTCCAAAGCTGGATAAAACGACTTCAAAGATGTGAAGTAAAGGGTGATTATTTTGAAGGAATAGAAAAAGAGTCGTACATCATTTCTTACTTTAATGAAGTTGTCTACCTATTTAAGGAATAGCCCTCGTATGTTCTCCGGATATACCCGGTACCTGCGATATCATGATGGCTCCTTGCTTACGCCTGTTTGGCTGTTATATTAGAAATTACCCCAAACATACCATAAGTCGATTACCACATTTGCTTCATTTTCTTAATATTTCCTTAAAATGTTTTGTTTTACAGCCACAACTCATTACTTTTTTTTCTCTTTTTTACTTGACGTTGTTATCAGTTCTGCTTTCGGTAACATGCTATTCGATATTATCTGAATAATTAAGTAAATTTTATTTGAAGTCGGCATTTTGTACAATGAATAACAACGACTATCACACAGCTAAAAATATCACAGAAAAATAGCAATAATACAACAGAAATTAATTAGGCATGAAAAAAAAAAAACAGGTACGTATACACACATACTAAATTTATAAAACAAGCCAGTGATTTTTAGAGAAATTTTTATCCGATCTTTTGCATAAAAGGAGGGTGTCAGTGGGTTGCTTCTTAGACTTCGGAATTCAATGTTATCTTTCAGGAAATCAACAATACAAATATTCGTAGCAGGAAAAAAAACGACAACTATCGAATTCGAAAATCCCTTCATCGCTCAAATCTTCGAATGGATAGGATCGATGCAAGATCTTCCTTGGAACACGTACAATCCTTCGACGACGAAGTTGCAGACGTCTTCGTACAGCCATTTTTGTGCGTAATTTCACTTGAGATTTTTATTTGGGACTAATAATTACTAATCTCAAGATTTTGGAAAATTTCCTAAGATTTTTCCTCACCTGAGTCGGAAAAAGACGTTGGTGGCACGCATTTTTGAGCAAAATTTCAGATTTGAGATTAAAAAAACTCAAAAAATAAATCTGAGTTTAAGAAAAGAATTATTTGTTGGCACAGTTCGGTGAGAAAAACTCACGCTTTTTTGAGAAATCTCGGATTTGAGATGATCTCAGCGTTGGTGGTCCCGAAGCCAGGTCAGGAATTGATACGAACTTCTTTCGTCTTTTGTTCTGTTGTTCTTCAGTTCTTTAAGACGTCTTTATAATATTCTTGAAACAATTTTTCTTGTCCGTCTCCATTCTTTGATTTGCATGAGGAGTTAGCAATAATCATTATACCCCCCGCTTGACAAGCGGAAGGGTATATAGTAATCGTTAATTCCGTCCGTCCGTCCGTCCGTCCGTCTGTTACGCTTTGGGGTACCCATCTTTTATCCGCAACTCCTCTCATACCACTGAATGAAATTTGATGAAACTTTCAGAATCTTTATTATAATTGTGCATTTTTTACTTTTTGATTCGACACATATTTTGGGTTTCCCGGCCACAGGAAAACATGACTTTTTCACCAGTTATAACCATCTTTGGGGTTGTATTCCTCTCACATTTTCTCACAGTACCTCTAGTTTTTTTTTACGTGCTGATCTATTCTTTGGGGTTGTATTCCTCATCACATTTTCCATGATGTCAGCAAACTTGTTCATCGTTGATGACATGCCAATTTCCTTTAGGCGCTGCCTGTGCCTTTTCATACGAATTTTTTACTTTTCATTAATATTCCTTCCTTTTTTATATGACATTATATCTCTCTTTTTACTGTTTATTCTAACTTGTTCCTTAAAACTGAACACGATTCGTAAAAGGAATCTTTCCGCCATTTTCGTTCAGATTCTCGCTACGTATCTGAGGTCCCCTATATAAAAGGCCTGTTGGAAATTATAAGATCTTTTAAATTAATGTATTGATTGACTGTATATTGTTTAACGTCCCTCTCGTGAATTCACTCATATGGAGACGCCACCACTTGCCGTTGAAGAGCTGCAGACTCTGTCCCACACTCGGCACTCGGGGTCATTGAGCAGGGAGGGATCTTTTTCGTGCTAGTACCAACTGCGACACGGGACCTCGGTTTATACGGTTTCATCCGAAAGACCGGTCTCCACGTTCCACAGTGGGATTCGAACCCGCAACGTAAGGATCAACTCCTTACTTCGCGACTCTAGAGCAGACTCTCTAACTACTGCGCAACGTGGGCGACTAATGTATTGATCCTTAAAAGATAAATTTAAAGGATGGGTAAATGTCCTTTAGTTAGTATATCTCATACGACTTCAAATCCTAGTAAATAAATTGTTTTCTATGATCTTTTTCAACCATCTGTTTTTTAACTGTTTTAAATCATGGGTAAATGTCCTTTAGTTAGTATATCTCATACGACTTCAAATCCTAGTAAATAAATTGTTTTCTATGATCTTTTTCAACCGTCTGTTTTTTAACTAATTCAGGAAATAATGTACCCATCATAAGGACAAATAAAATAAATCATCTGTTTTTTAACTAATTCAGGAAACAATGTACCCTTCATAAGAACAAATAAAATGGAAAACTTTAAACGGTGCATAAAACGGTAAAATTAAGATTGTCCATAACCTTGTACTTAGCATAGGCGTCGGAACGGGGGGGGCACTCTTCTTAAAAAAAAAGGAAAAAATTATATAGGCATTGAAAATTGGGGGGGGGACGCTCATGCTTAGGAATTTCTTTTCTTTTCTATGTTTTGTTTCTTAGGCTCGTATTATTTATTCTCGTGGAACATTCCGATATGATGGGGTATTAATTGTAATGTATTTTATTTCATTCAAATCCAATTCTTTAATATTACCAGCTCCAAGCTTATACCTTTCACTGATTTATTAATTCTGAGCTGATTTTATCCCGTTTGTGATTTCAAAGTCACGAAATGCGGATAATGGGTGAAGATGCTAGTCGATATAACCCGATATTGGTTTTATAACTTCAAAGTTCCGATCGATTGGTGAAAGAACAATTGCTCCTATTTTTAAATCGTTTTAGGTCAGTCGCTGCCATGATTCGAACACACGACCTTTCGATCAAGTGCACGGGGCGATCGCTTTAAATATTAGATACAACGTTCTATCATAAGAAGGATATTGTGCTACAAATACGGTTTAACGATAGAATTCGTTCCATGCATTTGCGTTGTAGCAAAATAATTTCAGGCGACATCTCCCAACTCAGTGCATTAACTATGGTTCCAAATGTCAACATTCATATGAATTCGAAGCGAGAAATACCGTATAAGTAGAAATTTTAGCGAGATGCAAATTTAGCGATTTCTATCTAAAGTTTGGTATTTTATTTTTAGCGAGAAGTAATTTTAGCGATTTTTAAATGCTAACTAAAGAAGTTATTACATATAATACGCAATTAATTTTTAGCGAGAAGTAATTTTAGCGATGTCAGCACCCTCGCTAATAATGCCAAAATTAAATCCTCGCTAAAAATTCTACTTATACGGTACTCATGAAAGTTGAATTGATGTCTGTTCTGTTTTGTACACATATTTTTCAGGGCAAATACACTCACATATAGGTTTAAGTTTTTATCTTAATACATTATTTAGGTATTATTCTCAATGCTGATCCGCTCGGACTTGGTACATTGCAACTACATGGGACTTATTCTATCTGTGTAGGGGAACTAGTCTGCTTCAACGTGTAAGATTATGCTGAATGAATGATGTTGACGAAAACTAACATTGCTCGTTTTACTAAACATGCTGTGGAAATTCGTAAGTGTTTTGGAGTCTAATCCGATGAATTATGACGTCAAATCCCATTACACTGCATATTGCAGAAATGTTAAAGTGATATAAGCAAAAAATATTTCTAAAATATAAATACAAGAAAATTCATAAATTATGAATACAGAGACGGAAACAATTATTTCTCTTTATTTCTTAATTTCTTTTTTATTTCAAATATCCCATTCGAATTCCCTCAATAAAAACATCATGATAATGTGCGATTTGTATTAAGATATTTCATTCTTTTATGAAAACGAGCAATAGTGATAAACATTTAAGCACAATTTTACGTCACTAAATGTTATTTTATGTTAAAATGTTTTTCTACAGTTGAAAACTTCTGTATCTTCTTGGGCATCTGCCAATTCCTTCAAAGAACATTGTAATAGTTATGGCCGTATTACAAACTAAAGTCGAGTTCATAAAAGTTTTATCAGTTCTAAATTATGCTAAAATCAACAATGCTTTATATCTTATTGGAATTTTTAGGATCCAAACCACATAATAGTCAGATACTGAATGCAAACATTTTACGTCGATTTTAGTCTTCTGATGCAGGATTTTGGTTCACTGATTACGCAGTCCATGCCGCTTGATCTCAATTATTTTTATGCAATTTCTTTACTGTTTATAAAAAAAAATGTGTTGATACATTATCCATAAAGTCCCAAGCCTAATAATTCAACATTTTTTTTCTTTTATATATTAAAGGCTCGTTCTCATCAGCTTATTCACGCATTAAACATTAATTTTACTTCGCATTGAAAAATTATAAGATGAAATAAAATCACACATAAATCCATACTTTACAATGTAAATGAGATTATCTTTAAAAAGAGTCGATCTGATTTATTATTCATAATATTTATTTCTAGTAAACACTTAAATCTTTGATGAAATTACAATTTCAAATTTCAAGATATGTCATGATAATTTTTTTTGAAAGTAAACGCAGACTATAAATGAGCTTTCACAGCCAAGGTACTCGGGAAATCCAGGTCCGTTGTGAATACAATTTAATGATGGTTAAGACGTTGAAATGAAGTCGCATATGTAAATTGTATCAGCTTTTCGAAAGTCACTAAGTAGATGGAAAAAGAGTTTTTAATACATATTTACTACTAAAGAATGGAACACGCTGTTTAATTATTAATGATAAATTCTTCAGTTTTAAATATATACATTTGTGGTATCTCTCTGTTATATAAACATACGGAGAACAAATATCTTCAATTCTGAATGAAGTTTGTCTGAGGTCAGAGGTCAATACGTGACCTATTCACACGGCGCAATAATATCTACCGGTGCATAAATATAAAACGACTTGCTCTTCTTGCTTTCCATGTATAAAAAATGAACAAAATATGCAAGTAGTATAATAATTATTTTATTTACACAAGTACAACAGTTTTTAGACTAGCAAGGCTCAAGATTTTCTGATCACATTTTGTCCGTCGTCCGTCCGTCTGTCCGTCTTAACATTTTCAACTTCTTCTCAAGAACCAATGGGCCAATTTTAACCAACTTGGTACAAAGCATCCTTGGGTGAAGGGGAGTTTAAATTGTAAAAACAAAGGGCCAAGTTCCCTTACAAAGGGAGATAATCAAGAAAAAACAAAAATAGGTGGGGTTCTTCTTCTCAAGAACCACTGGGCCAGGAAAGCTGAAACTTATGTGGAAGCATCCTTGGGTAGTGTAGATATTAAATTGTTAAAATCATGACCCCCGGGGATAAGGCGGGGCCACAGAATTTTCTGTTTTACATAGAAATATATAGAACTAATCTTTAAAAATCTTCTTCTCAAGAACCACTGGGCCAGGAAAGCTGAAACTTATGTGGAAGCATTCTTGGGTAGTGTAGATATTAAATTGTTAAAATAGTGACCCCCGGGGGTAGGGCGGGGCCACAATAGAGAATCCAAGTTTTACATAGAAATATATAGAACTAATCTTTAAAAATCTTCTTCTCAAGAACCACTGGGCCAGGAAAGCTGAAACTTATGTGGAAGCATTCTGGGTAGTGTAGATATTCAAATTGTTAAAATAGTGACCCCCGGGGGTAGGGCGGGGCCACAATAGAGAATCCAAGTTTTACATAGAAATATATAGAACAAATCTTTAAAAGTCTTCTTCTCAAGAACCACTGGGCCAGGAAAGCTGAAACTTATGTGGAAGCATCTTTGGGTAGTGTAGATATTGAATTGTTAAAATCATGACCCCCAGGGGTAGGGCGGGGCCACAATAGAGAATCCAAGTTTTACATAGAAATATATAGAACAAATCTTTAAAAATCTTCTTCTCAAGAACTACTGCTGAAACTTATATGGAAGCATCCTTGGATTTTATAGAATTGTTAAAATCATGATGAACAATAGGGAATCCAAATTTACATAGAAATATATAGAACAAATCTTTAAAAATCTTCTTCTCAAGAACTACTGGGCCAGGAAAGCTGAAACTTTTATGGAAGGATCCTTGGGTAGTGTAGATATTAAATTGTTAAAATCATGACCCCCGGGGGTAGGGCGGGGCCACAATAGGAAATCCAATTTTTACATAGAAATATATAGAACAAATCTTTAAAAATCTTCTTCTCAAGAACTACTGGGCCAGGAAAGCTGAAACTTATGTGGAAGCATCCTTGGGTAGTGTAAATATTAAATTGTCAAAATCATGACCCCCGGGGATAGGGCAGGGCCACAATAGGGAATCCAAGTTTTACATAGAAATATATAGAACAAGTTTTTAAAAATCTTCTTCTCAAGAACCACTGGGCCAGGAAAGCTGAAACTTATGTGGGAGCATCCTTGGGTAGTGTAGATATTAAGTTGTTAAAATAGTGACCCCCGGGGGTAGGGCAGGGCCACAATAGGGAATCCAAGTTTTACATAGAAATATATAGAACAAATCTTTAAAAATCTTCTTCTCAAGAACCACTGGGCCAGGAAAGCTGAAACTTATGTGGAAGCATCCTTGGGTAGTGCAAATATTAAATTGTTAAAATCATGACCCCTGGGGGTAGGGCGGGCCACAATAGGGAATCCAAGTTTTACTTAGAAATATATAGGAAAAATCTTTTAAAATCTTCTGATGGAGAATCACTGGGCCAGGAAAGCTGAAACTTATATGGAAGCATCCTTTGGTAGTGTAGATATTAAATTTTTAAAATCATGACCCCTAGGGGTAGGGCGGGGCCACAAAAGGGAATTCTAAGTTTTACATAGAAATATATAGAACAAATCTTTAAAAATCTTCTTCTCAAGAACCACTGGGCCAGGAAAGCTGAAACTTATGTGGAAGCATCCTTGGGTAGTGTAGATATTAAATTGTCAAAATCATGACCCCCGGGGATAGGGCAGGGCCACAATAGGGAATCCAAGTTTTACATAGAAATATATAGAACAAGTTTTTAAAAATCTTCTTCTCAAGAACCACTGGGCCAGGAAAGCTGAAACTTATGTGGGAGCATCCTTGGGTAGTGTAGATATTAAGTTGTTAAAATAGTGACCCCCGGGGGTAGGGCAGGGCCACAATAGGGAATCCAAGTTTTACATAGAAATATATAGAACAAATCTTTAAAAATCTTCTTCTCAAGAACCACTGGGCCAGGAAAGCTGAAACTTATGTGGAAGCATCCTTGGGTAGTGCAAATATTAAATTGTTAAAATCATGACCCCTGGGGGTAGGGCGGGCCACAATAGGGAATCCAAGTTTTACTTAGAAATATATATAGAACAAATCTTTAAAAATCTTCTTCTCAAGAACCACTGGGCCAGGAAAGCTGAAACTTATATGGAAGCATCCTTTGGTGGTGTAGATATTAAATTTTTAAAATCATGACCCCTAGGGGTAGGGCGGGGCCACAAAAGGGAATTCTAAGTTTTACATAGAAATATATAGAACAAATCTTTAAAAATCTTCTTCTCAAGAACCACTGGGCCAGGAAAGCTGAAACTTATGTGGAAGCATCCTTGGGTAGTGTAGATATTAAATTGTCAAAATCATGACCCCCGGGGATAGGGCAGGGCCACAATAGGGAATCCAAGTTTTACATAGAAATATATAGAACAAGTTTTTAAAAATCTTCTTCTCAAGAACCACTGGGCCAGGAAAGCTGAAACTTATGTGGGAGCATCCTTGGGTAGTGTAGATATTAAGTTGTTAAAATAGTTACCCCCGGGGGTAGGGCAGGGCCACAATAGGGAATCCAAGTTTTACATAGAAATATATAGAACAAATCTTTAAAAATCTTCTTCTCAAGAACCACTGGGCCAGGAAAGCTGAAACTTATGTGGAAGCATCCTTGGGTAGTGTAGATATTAAATTGTTAAAATCATGACCCCTGGGGGTAGGGCGGGCCACAATAGGGAATCCAAGTTTTACTTAGAAATATATATAGAACAAATCTTTAAAAATCTTCTTCTCAAGAACCACTGGGCCAGGAAAGCTGAAACTTATATGGAAGCATCCTTTGGTAGTGTAGATATTAAATTTTAAAAATCATGACCCCTAGGGGTAGGGCGGGGCCTCAAAAGGGAATTCTAAGTTTTACATAGAAAAATATAGAAAAAATCTTTAAAAATCTTCTTCTCAAGAACCACTGGGCCAGGAAAGCTGAAACTTATGTGGAAGCATCCTTGGGTAGTGTAGATTCTAAAGTTTTAAAATAAAAAAGGGAAGGGGGTTGTTGGGCATGATAGGTATAGCAAGAGGGGGAATCTGGTAAAGATCTGCATCACCCAAGCTACTCAGGTGAGCGATGTGGCCCATGGGCCTCTTGTTTGGCTATCGATTTAACCTGTGTACATGGAGAATAAACCGATAGAAACTAGCTTTTGTTTATGTTTTATGCCACTTTTTTCAGCTGTACAGTCTTTAACGTTTATCCTTATTTTTGGGGTAGACTTTTAGTTAAATCTTCACGATAAACTATAATTATTTCATCAAATTCTACTCACGATAAATGTGTAAATCCGTTGGAAAATATCAAAGCATTCATAGCATTGCAATCACGCCACGAACAGCTGACAAACACCTCGGCGCTGTCGTAGTTCAAGATAAGCTTTCGCTAGTGTCCCCGTGTTTTGTTTACATCATATATTGAAATCGTAGGTTAAAAGTTTTTTATCTTAAATACTTGATTGCAAATTAACTGGCCCGGTCAAGTGTTTCCAACCATCGGATCATCCATCCCTTTCTGGCGACCGAATTCCTCCAACTTTTTATCATCGATCTTTGGACGTGTTTCTTATGTCTTTTTAGCATTGATTATAAATTTTCACGGATAGAAATATTCCTAGACAACAATCTGTTCACTATTACTGATCACAAGTAGCCTTTCACAAAATAGTCCCTTAGAAATAAAATCATCCCTAACGTAAGCCTAATGAATTCGAAGCTTAACCGCCATTCAAGCCGATTTACACCTTGCGTCATTTTTCAAAATCTACGACGGACGGTTAGTGCAATATTTTATATTCCAAAATATTCAATCGTCAGTCTCAAATGTATATATAAGTAATAAATAACAAGTTTATAAACTTCAATGGTGTTTATCAAATCTTCTGAGAAGGCCTTCGGCCTTCACAGGATTTGATCACGTGACTGACCCACTTCAATTCCCATTGAAGTTTATAAACTTGTTATTTATTTCTTAAATGACGTTTACCTTTTGGTGTTTATCATGTGGTGATAATTTGGCAAATGTTATACGTTTGAGATAGTTGAAATTCCAGTGATACGTGTATACAATTGTACATCTTAAATTATATTCTAATTCATAAACTTTAAACAAAACATGTTTGTAAAACACCTACCCCCCCCCCCACCCCCCTCCCCAAAATAATTGGATTTTATTGAAGTCCAACGGGCAAAACTGTCAGAAATGCCTCGATCGTACTTGACTTGATATGCTTATCTTAAATCTGTATATCAAATTTCATTTATATATAACATAAATGCATGCTATTATATCACAAATTTAATTATGCAACATTTGTGAAGAAAATGAGCGGAAACTGCAAATAATTGGAATTTTTCCAAGTCCAAGGAGGCTTAACTGTCTTAAAAAAACGAGATCGTATCCAAAACAGAACTTGTCGTAGGTATTCTTATGATAAATCTGTATACCAAATTTCATTTCAATATGTGCAACATCTGCAAAGAATTTTTTCTTAATCCAAATGACAGAACTCTGACAAAAAAGGCTCGATCGTATACCAAATTTCATTTCAATATGTGCAACCTTAATGATGAAAATGAACGGAAACTGCAAATAATTGGAATTTTTCTAAGTGCAAGAGGCATAACTCTGAAGAAAAGTTCGATCGAAACCAAAAGAGAATTTGACCTAGATGTTCTTATGATAAAACCTGTATACCAAATTCCATTTCAATATGTGCAACCTTTGCGAAGAAAATGAACGGAAACTGATGGTGGACCGACAAACAGCAGCAAAACAATATGCCTTCTTTCTTGCAAGAGCGCATAAAACTAATAATTAGAAGGTATCGTCCGCGAGGCGCGATGATTGGGACGTTTGATCTAAAAGCCGCGGAGTAAGGTGTAGATCCTTACGTCGCGACTTAGGATACCACTGGGGGAGGTGGAGATTGGTCCTTTGGATGAGACGGTGTAAATGAAGTCCCGGCTCGTAGAAGCTGTTAACATGAAGAAAGATCCCTTTTTTACTCAGCATGTCTTGTTCCAACTTCCTATTTTTTCGCCCCTTTTTTCCGTCACCCTCTGAAATATATAAACTAAAAGTTTCAACTTAATAAACCACATGATAGTTTTTGAGCTATTGTAGAAATAAATTTTTGAACATACTGACCTTTGGCAAATCCTTAAATATTCTTTAAATATAAATTGCTTAACCAGGCAGTATATTTAAAAAGCTATTGGTTGTACAACAAAGTTAAAAATGAATTTTATGAGATGAATATTTTCGAAATAAAAACTTTTATTAATAACATATTTTCATGAATTTATTTGGCGAGAAAGATTGGAAAAAATGTCTTCAGAACTCACTGATTCACAAAATAACTTGGTTAGAAACAAAGACCTTAATTGATAAACTTTTACTACAAGAAATGGAAACAATTGTTTCAAGTGAGCATCATTCATCCCAATGTATATTCGCGACGATACTGTTCAAGTTTGAAACTCTGAATCATTTACACTTCAACATATTCTGAAGAGCAATTTTGTACATCATCCATACAATGTATGGATTAATATTTTTAATATGTCATTTTCTCTTTCACGCTAAGAACTGAGGTATTTTTTACCATAATAAAATATAATTAGATTGTTTTTCTACTTTCAAAGATTTAATGTAGTTAATTTCACTGTCAAATAATGTGAAAGATAAAGAGGAAAACATGCAATTTTGTGTCATTTTCTCAGCAATGATAGTGGGATTTAGTATTTAAGAGCTTTTCCAAAGAGAAAATGAGCATAATTTTGCTGAAAATCTGTTGGGCCATATAAAAATTTAGCTGTTTTTACAATGTTTAGGTGTCCGATATATTTTTGACTTTGAAATATACATATTTTCTTCACTCTGCATGATAAAAAATACCTGATGTTCTGCAACTGTTACGGAAGGCAAAGAATAAATAGGAATAAAAGGAGAAAAGGTTAAGGCATGATTCTAAGATGATTGATTGTACTTTGTGTTACTTTACGTCTCGTTGCACCACTCTTACACAACCTAATGTAGATAATAAATCTTTAAGAACTCATTTTTTTGCAGCAACTCTAGAGAAAGAGACGACCTCGTTTAATGATTATTTAGTTTGCAAAGACAATTTTAAGACATATAATCAAATTAATATTTGAAGAAAAAAATGTCTAAAGCAAATTTATTAAGTGTGTGCATAATATTATTAATTTAATATGCTATTCTATATGGGAATGAGTGAAAGTTTCAGAAACCTTGGAATTACGCCTGGTCTTTTTCTCGTTTTAAAGAGTCCATCATCAAAAAAATATCATTTGATGTGCAAAACACTCGTGAATGAGATTAATATTGTTACAGTTATTTAATGAATGCTTTTGGCTTCTTCTTCACCTTGAGACAATAATTTGAACAAACTTAAATGACAGTAATTGTACACTTACATGTTACAAGTATTTTTCAGATATCCTGGCTTTCATTTGTGTTCTTGGTCCAGTGCTTCTTATCTAAAGAAAAATAAGAGGCCCAGGGGCCACATCGCTCACCTGAGTAAGGAAAAAGCACGAATCAAATCCGAATTGAAAAGTTTACTGAGGGACTGGGGGGAGGGGGCTTGAATTCTAATACTACTTTAGAATACCTCCATATCAATACTGCATATAACTTCTTGAGAAAAAGATTTTATTTTAACATTTTGTTTGTATAATTATATTACTTTGTAATAATTTGAATTTGACTCCCCATTGTCTCCCTCCCTACCCCTTTGTGACCCCACCCTATCCCTGGAGGTTATGATTTGAACAAACTAGTATCTACACTATCTGAGGATGCTTCCATATGAATATCACTAATCATGTCCTTGCAGTACTTAAGAAGAAATATTTTAAAGATTTTCCTATATATTCCTATGTAAAACTTTGATCGGCCATTGCCCCTGGGGGTCATGATTTGAACAAACTTGAATGTACACTACCTGAGGATGATTCAACATGAATTTCATCTTTTCTGTCCCAATGGTTCAAGAGAAAAATATTTTTCCTATATATTCCTATGTAAAACTTTGATCGTCCATTGTGGCCCCACCCTACCCCCGGGGGTCATGATTTGTTCAAACTTGAATGTACACAATCTGAGGATGATTAAACATGAGTTTCGTCTTTCCTGTCCCAATGATTCTTGAGGAGAAGATTTTTAAATATTTTTCCTATATATTCGTATGTAACACTTTAAACGGCCATTGTGGCACCGCCATACCCCAGGGGTCATGATTTGAACAAACTTGAATCTACACTATCTGAGGTTGCTTCCAAAAAGTTTCATCTTTCCTGGCCCATTGGTCCTGGAGAAGATTTTAAAAAGATTTTCCCTAAATATTCCTATGTAAAACTTTGATCAGCCATTGTGGCCCCGCCCTACCCCCAGAGGTCATGATTTGAACAAACTTGAATCTATACTACCTAAGGATGCTTCCACATAAGTTTCATCTTTCCTGTCCCAATGGTTCTGGAGAAGATTTTTAAAAGATTTTCCCAAAATATTCCTATGTAAAACTTTGATCAGCCATTGTGGCCCCGCCCTACCCAAGGAATCACGATTTGAACAAAATTAAATCTACACTACCTAAGGATGCTTCCACATGAGTTTCATCTAAGGATGCTTCCACATGAGTTTCATCTTTCCTGGCCCAATGGTTCTGGCTCTGGTACTGAAGAAGAAGATACCATTAACTTTTCATTCATAATCATCTCCCCTTAGAAGAGGGCTTGGCCCTTCATTTGAACAGACTTGAATTCCCTTCACCCAAGGATACTTTGTGGCAAGTTTGGTTGAAATTGGCCAAGTGGTTCTTGAGAAGAAGATGAAAATGTGAAAGGTTAAACGACGATAACGCCAACGACGACAGACGACGGACAAATTTTGATCAGAAAGGCTCACTTGACCTTCGGCTCATGTGAGCTAAAACTGAAATGACACGATCTACATGTAATTTAGCTATATCCTTCATATATGCTTTCAAAGTCGCGCAATTCTTCATTTGTACAGATTTAAATTTCCTTACGTGTACCTATGAATGCTTTGTAGCAAGATTGGTTGAAATTGTACAAGTGATTACGAAGATAAAGTCAAAGGATGACTTGACAGAATGAAAAAAAACGTAGAATATGAATGTATATATTTTCAAAAAGAAATATTTCAACATATTTATCACCAATCAAAAGGTTTGTAGAAAAGCACCTATGAAGGATCTCAATACTTCGTTATATTAAATATAATTATATAGTATTTTGATACGATTAGCTCTTTTTCATATCTTACTGTTTGAAATATGTTTATGATTGCCTATTGCGCTTCTATTTTGTTGTGTTTTTTAGGAGTCGGATTACATTCACATTGTATAAATGCGGTCTGAAAGAGGATCTACGATATTGATTGTAGTAATTGCAGTCATATGAAATACAGTACCCAAGTTCTTTATTCAGTATTCTTCTTGTTTACAGACCGGAGTGTATTAAGAAGGGTTACTTGTTTGGTAGTATATTTTTCCCTCCAAATTCTGTTCTTCTTAAAAAATAGAGAATAAATATGTCATGTCTGTAAAAATTCATCCCGTTTTCTTAATTTCAAACTTTATATATGTTACAATTTTCTTATTGTGTAAGTCCTGGTGTTCTCCAACATCAACAAGGACCCAAAATCCTTCAGAATGCTTTCAATTTAAAATACAAGGCTTGAAGATAAACAACACATAAAATTATGTTTATTACAAGTTTTTTTTTTAATGTGAAGATGTTAATAAAGGAATTTCTGGTTTTCATAATATCATAGCTTGCCTTAGCACTTTTAATTCAATAGATATTGGCAAGGTTAACGTTTTTGTGGATACACAGATAGACAAACAGACAGACGGACGGAATAAAAACTATTTACCTCCGGATCTTCTATTGCGGGGACATAAATATACGAAGTTAGACATTGATTAAGTATGGGTTCCAATTATCTTATACCGGAAAGTTACCGCTGAATGTATTTTTTTATCCCCAGACTTAAATTACATTGATTTTTAGATGTGTTCAGGGCGAAGCAGTCTTTATTAATTATTATGAATCAACATTTACGGAAGTGCTGTCAATTTGATAAACATATTAGCTCTTTTACTTTGTGAGGATAAAAGGGTTCGACTTTTATTTACATATTTGTCCTTGAACTAAATGTGGGAAAAATAAAATTCTCATGGTGTCAGGTATATAAGTCTTATTTGATCAAAACTTGCCTTTCATTCAAAACTGAAAAAATATTTATTGCATCAGTATAAAAATTACATTTCGATATGGTGAGAAACTTTTATCCTCAACGATGGCCTTTCCTGGTCCTGAGGTATCGAACAAATTTGAATTTTGAATATCGATTTCGGAAGTCTTAACGTGTCAAATTTCTAATTACATGCTTTTGGAGAAGATTTTACCATGACCCTTTTTGTTTCTGTCATTTTGAAGGGACATGACCCCTTCAAAAATCTGTTGCGCAAATTTTGATTAATATTCTTCAATGGATTTAAAAAGGTCTAAGAGATTTAAAACACAATGACGACAAGAAAGAAAACTTAAGTTTAAAATTCTGATTTTAAAACAAGCTCATTAGAGCCTTTTGTAGAAATCTATAATTCTACAATTTTTACAATTCCAGCCTATCTGAAGTTGATTAGACTGCCCAATAATAACATCAAAGGATGAAACATGTATAATTTTGTATCATTTTCTCAGCAATTAGAGATTGAGTAGACATCCAAGAGTTTTCTTCGAAATAATGAAGTATACCTCTACGTAAACGGTTGCTTAACAATTTCGAAATAATGAGCATATTATATTTTCAAACCTTAGAAAATTTAAAAGTATGTACGTTGCTATTTCAAGCGAAAAAATATTAAGTGAAGCTTTGGAATTCCTTAAGCTTGGGAATAATGTGACTGATCATGAATCATTTAAAATTATGTATGCTTCCTCTCTTATTTTTTTTTTCTTAATAAATTGTAACATGCCAAATATTGTAGGAAAATGTTATTCATTTTAATTTTTTTCTTTGTGACGCCAAAACAAGTTATTAAATTAACTTTATCAATCAGCATAATTTCAATTTTCATATACATGACTGTATAAAAAAGAATTATTTCCTTTAAAAACTAATTTTTCAGCATATTCATTTGAATATGGATGAAAAAAGGTAATAAAGTGCATTTATGAGCAGAGCCAACATGCACATGTGAGGAAAAGGATGGATCAGCCATGAGGGTCAATTGGAGAACCGGTCACACCCGTCGTGTGCTCCTTGTCCTCACCAGGTAAACGAAAAAAGATCTGAAATGATGTTCACATAAGATAGTCATGTCTGCATTATAAAGATTCATCTGTTCTAAATAGCCTTGGATCTCAATTTCAAGCCCTTCACCGGTATTAGATGACGTCTATATATAAATGAAATGGAACGTAGAACCATTCAATCTATAGAATCAATAATGAGAGAAAAAATGAATATAAATTATGAATGGAAATTTGTATATTTCTACATACATATTAATAAGAGAAAATGAAAAGTTGTATTTATCACTTTATCATAAAGTACATACATGTACGAGGGTTGTTCGAAAAGTTCGTGGACAACTGTCATATCTTTTTTATTTGACGTCATATGTTATCCAAATTTGGTAGAAATATTTTAACAATAAATCCAAATGATATTTATTATTTTTGGCAAAATATTACGATTCATTAAAAACTTATCCAGATTTTGAAAATGCAAATATCGGATAGCGGAGCAGGTCACAATTTAGTCAGTTAGAGACAATAAAATAAATAATGTCTATAGTCATATTCTCTGTAAAATGGAGGAAAAACGAAAACTACCTAGAAATTCAAATTAAGAATTGTTGCATCGATACGTGTACCAAACTATGGTTTTATATTTTGCTTTGTTGAAAAGAAATCAACTTGAGAAGATAGGTAGTCCTTATTGAAAACGACAAAAACGATGACGTTTTAGAACGTCACGGAGCAGCAGATACCGAAGCAATTTTGTGTTTTTCTCAGGAAAAATCCTGAATAAACTCTAAAAATGTTGAAGGAATCAAGAAAATATGTCACAAGCGAGTTGTGCATGTGTGTACAAAAAGGAAAGGCAATATCTGAGTGACAGAGACTCTGTATCGGATGAGAATGACCTGTGAAGAAACGGTTTTACTGTAAACATCTGAACAAAACTTAAAAATTTGAAACGTAAATGAAAGACAAAGGCGCTTCAGAGTTGCTTATCCTGTGAAAGCAGAGTTAAGTACTAAAAGAAATTAAAACCTTAACAAAGGAAATTATACAATGAGACAAATTCTTAAAAAATAAATGTCAAGTATTAAATAAAGAATTTAATGAATGGGCATTGGAATACTCTGTGTGAAAAGTATAGGTATAGTATCTATTATAAATTCTCGACGCTATGTGTTGACGTTACATTGCCGTTTTGCTTGCTCCGCGGGTACAAAACATGTTGATTTTAAAATGAAGTAAATTTATTTGTGTTAAATCGAATGGAATGATATTTCACACATCAACAAAACAAATAATTTTACATATTATAATGTGCTTGTTTTAAATTTTCAGTGAGTAATAAAACGAAGATGAAGATCGTCCACGAACTTTTCGAACAACCCTCGTATTTGTTTACTGTAGATCACTAAATTTTCGCGACACCTTATTTTCGCGAGATAACTATTGACTTGATTAGCGAGACACAATTTTCGCGAATTGTGGTTAATGCTCTATATAATCTTAAGGAATACTATTATACGCGAGAACTAGAGCCGAGCTCGTTGCAAAGCAACGAATAGGTCTTCCGTTGGAGCTACGGATAAGAAGACGTAACCTTGAGTCTAGGTCAAGCCATACTCTAAAGTTCTACAAGTGAAAATTTAAACCTTTTAAGAGAAGCAACTTGCAATGTTTAGCTAGGAAAAAGACTGTAAAGGAATATATGTGACCTTGAACTCTCCAAATGACCTTGATCTAAGCAATGACTAGCTCTCGTTATAAAAATATTATCCATGTGTTACCGTCTGGAAAATTTCAAACATTTTATTTAGATATTCTTTCTGTCCATGCATCCAACCAAAAACATCTTATCCTTGGGGACTTTGAACTCGAGTCAAGGTCACGTCCCACCCTGCATTATATCAGCAATGTTTCACTAGCAGAAAAATGGTAGCGAATTTACAGTTTCACTGTCACTAATCTTGACTCGTCCAAATGACTGGATATGTTCAGCCATGAGTTTTTTCCTGACTATAATCGAGGCAAAATGATTCATTGGGTTCAACACAATGTCGAGACTATAGCTCTACTTGTTTGTACTTATAACAAAGGAAGAGAAAACTAGCCATTGCCATCAGACCAAAACTGTAGAAGGAGTAGCGTTTTAAAGGAATTTCACATAAATTTCTATTTTTTGTAATCATGACAACACCGTTCATCGAAATCAAGAACGATGCACTTAATTATGTATCACATTGAAGTCTACTTGTGTGTCCAGTTATATTGAAATCAAACTAAAACTGTAGGAGGAGTAGCATTTTTAAGGAATTATATACAGAAATTTCTATTTTTAGTAACCATGGCAACACCGTTCATCGAAATCAAAAACGGATGCACGATATTTTGTATCTTAGTGAAGGCTACTTGTGTGCCAAGCAATATTGAATTAAGACAAAAACTGTTGAAGACGTCGCATCTTAAAGCATTCAAAAACCGATGCACTATACTATGTATCTTAGAGATGTGTACTTGTGTGCCAAGTTTTATTGAAATCAGACCAAAACGGTAGGAAGAGTAGTATTTTGAAAAATTGTTTATAGACAGACAGACAGCTAGACAGACGAACGGACGGCAGACACTTTACTATCGCATCCCACAGACAGGTGGGACAGATATTTATATATCGAAAATAACCAAATTAAATAAAGACATCATTTTTAAAGCATTAAATCGTAGCAAAAAAGAAAATATCAATGGATGCGACACTTTTCAGACGAGGGAAGAGATATGAACCTCTCATAAATACGGTACACATGTATCAGATCATTGCACGTCGGCAATCTAAAATGACACATATTATTTTTTTTCTTTGTATAACTTAACCCCCCCCCCCCCAATTTCTTAAAAAATGTTTGTACAATCAAGAAAATCGGTTACTTTTCATAAAGACTACGACGTTTCTTTCATTTTCAAGAACCGTATAATAGCGAGTGCAGCGAGCTCAATAGAATAACGTGTAAGAAAAGAAGTTCGGAATTGTAAACACGTCAAGCAAATTTTGTTGTGCAACATTCCCAGAGCTCCTTTACTACCCAATGTCATTTGCGCGAATAAATAAACAATTAATAACACAAGTAACAGGTTTTTAAAAAGCTTGGCTGACTATGTCATCAATATCTATAGAATCTATGAGCATGATAAACTATAAACGTTTACATTTGGGGGGGGGGGGTTAAATTATTTCACTGGAGTAAATTATGGAGATGTTGCACAAAACATAAACCATATATAATACTGTTTGTATCTCAAATAAAAAATGAAATCATGATCATGTCCCGCTGTAGATTCGAACCCGGGACGAAAATATGAACACCTCTGTCCGCAAGTCTAAAATGGTTTTAGAGAATGACGTAAATAAGGAAAAACATTTGATTAATGCTTGAAAGCATGGCTACATATAAAGGTGGCAGCTGAAAATATGATAACTACAAGAAATTGGGGATCTAACAATTATGACTGACGTGTACAATATGATTGATAGTTTCTTGGGTATGCCAAAGTATCGAAGATTGTTGGAAACGTGGGAAAAATAATTAAAGCTTTAAATGACCCAACAAACTTGACGGCGATATATGAATGCCATGGTGCGGATTCAGGAAGTTTTTCCCAGAGATGAGGGATCAACATCAAATGTTTTATTACTTTAAATGATGTAACTTCTAACTCACTTCACAATGTCACCGAATTGTTTGTTTGTTTTTTTTTCCAAAGCTCGACCAGGATTCTGACAAAAAAGAACAGACTTTACATAATTCATGCAGTTTTCATTTTCATTCAATAGAATAGTCCAGAGAAAGGGTGCAAAAACCTACACGTGACATTTTGGCGCGAAATAATAGCGTCACCCCTTACCTAGAAGACAAATGGACTAATCCAGTAGTATAGAAACGCAGAAAAAAAGGTCAAACGGACATATATCCGTATAAGAACTCGCATGAAATTAATATATGCTAGCAAAAGGCTAGAGAATAGCAATAAGTTTATTTTTCTGCTAACAGAATAGATAACTGTTGTTGCTGAAATGCATGTAACAAATCCGATGATAATCAGCATGCACAAAATTTTGCTGGCTAACTGTGACCTCTTCGAACCCTATTGATCCTTAGCGTGACGTCAGGCAATAAAAGGCTTTCAGTTTGAACAAATATTTCAAAAACTTTTCCGCAATAAATATACAGTTATTACTAGCTTACTCTAAAGTCTTATATGTACTAGCGTACTCTGTTTAGTAGGACCGGTTTTTTCAGTGGGTGGCTCAGTACAACTCTCCTGTCTGTTTTTTTTTTCTTTCTGCAGCTATACTGTGTATGAAGTTTGATTATTTTTAAAAATATCTTGGTTAGTTTGTTTGAAACTGAGCTTTGAACTTAGCTAAAGGCAAAGTGTGACGGAAGGAGATAAGGCAGGATGGAAGACGTCCGACATGACAAACATTATATCCCAAGCCATATTCATGGCGGGGCATAGAATGATTATTGGTTTACATAAAAAAATAGGTTGTGACTTTCTTTCGGAATTCAACACCAGCCTTAATCTACATGTATATACGCATGTACAAAAACAAATCAACCAACTGACATTCTCGGCTCAGAAGGAAGACATTGTATATTCATTTTAAACATGTTAAAGGGGGGGGGGGGGTACTTATAGTGACGAGAGGAAATTTAACCACGTGTCGGTTCATGAAACATGAAAGATTATTTTTGGAATGTTTGTATACAACAGCGTGGCTTTCTTTGAACTAAATTAGAATTTATTGAAATATTTAAAAATAATTCTTTCAGGGACGCCGTGATATATTTGGTAGTCTCTGTAATAACTGTTCGGATATAGCACAGGCCTTTAGATCGCTTAGAAAAAAAAAATTGAGGTGTTGGAAAAAAAATACACACAATTTTTTTTCTAAGCAATCTAAATGCCTGTGGGATATAGTGTCTTTTGAAGGTACAACACCTTTCTTTTAATATTACCAAAGGATTTGCTGATCCTTTTTTTCCGTATAGTCGAAATGCATGGGAGAAGGAGAAAAAACGTATGTGGATTAATCAAATACAAATTGATGCGTTGTGTTTTTAATCTAAATAGACACGTTTTTTCTTCACGTTTTCCTTTTTTGTAAAATGCCGTTTGCTTTGTTTAAAAACTTTTTCCTACGCGTTACCAATGTGAGAAGAGAAAACAAGACGTCCTCAAACAATTCATTTCTAATGATGAAAACACCGAATGACGATGAGGATAATTAAGGTGAAATTATTTACTGAGACCCTATAGTATCTACATTTCATGTCACCAACATTAACAATGACTGACCGGGAGGACGTTTGGTAAAGAATTAAAATTGATGTTTTATCGTCGAGATACTGGTTAATGATAAATAGCATTAACGAATTTTCAATTTTTTAAAAATCGTATTCTTAAACTCTGGATGTATATATTTTGACCGTTATTCTAGGCAAAAGTGCATTCATGTATATTTATACTGACATCGACTGAACATGTACAAGCATGTCAAATCGTGCAATGTTGATTCAACGAAAAAGTATATTATTTTTGTACAATAACATTTTAAAGTTTAGTAGCGAATAACTGCATACTCAAAAGTGCTTAATTTAACGTTGGATGTTTTCACTACCATGCATGCGTACATGTAAGTTTAATATTCATAAAAAAATATCCACCTCCATAAAAACAGGGGGGGGGGGGTATTGCAAACCAAGCTAGTGTTTATTCGGCTATCAAAATACATAAAACTTACAATGAATAAATCGAGCGATTACGATTGATTTAAACAAGCTGAAAGAGAGTGAAATGAAATGATATGAAAGAAACGACATATTTTAAACCCAATTTTCCATTTGTAACTATCGGAGTACACAATGGATTTTCATATATGCCCACTGTTCTCTGCAACCACGTGCTTTTAAACGAGGACCGGTCAACACAACTTTAGACACAAAGTGACAAAGCTGGATATAACCTGTTTGCTATACCGGTATTACAAATACGTGAACAATAGTATATTATAAATTACTTTTTATGTTCAATGTTTATTTAATCTTTAAAAAATGATACCCCGGTAAATGGAGAAACTAAAGAGTGATCATGGTAAAAATAAAACGTACATATACAATATTACCTATCACTATCCATCCCTCATTATAATTATTTGCCGAAGCCCCTTCTCAATTACAATTGAAATAAAATACATTAACACAGAATAGAGTTTTTTTTATTTTGCGAGAACAGGCCAAAGAAAGCGAACACAGTTCAAAATGATTTTATGCACCAGTGTTTGGAATTACGATTAAATATGAAAGATGGGTAAAATAATCTTATTGAATCGCGATGTAATTAAAAACACAGTTTTCTATTAATTGTTAAGTCTTTCTACACAATGGTCTAATACAATCACAAACACTTGCTTTGTTTATGTCGCGAGAACAGGCCAAAGAAAGCGAACACAGTTCAAAATGATTTTATGCACCAGTGTTTGGAATTACGATTAAATATGAAAGATGGGTAAAATAAAACAAAATAAAGCAAAAACTTTCAAGCTCCAGAGATCCCTTATTTTAGGGGCCAGCCCCTTTTCTATAGTATTAAATGAAAGCCCTTGCAATTATGCACAACTTTTGTTCAACATGTCTTAACAAAATATTTTTAGTTTTCAAGATAAAAAGGAAAACATGTGTAAATTTTCGCTCTTTTAGGCGTTCTATTTTTTATTTTTCTGTATTGCGCCATTTTGAATAGAGAAATCGAAAAACAAAAACCGATGTGCACAACTTCAATCCTTCTGTTATCTAAAACCAGTAAAAATTCTGCTCCAGCTCTAGTGGTCTCTAAGCCTTTGTCTGGAAATGAAAGCCTATAATTTTTCGTTTAAAGGGAAATAACTCAAAACCGGAAGTGACTTTTTAAAATTATTGACAACATTCTGATAGAGTTTATTACCGTCTATAATGTCTGAAAATTTTAACAAAATCCATTAAAAAATGAGCGAGATACGAGGCCTCAAAGTTGGCGTCTAGGAAGAAAAAAAAAAAGAATAATAAGAATAATCTTAATCTTCACAATCAGTAGAAGGTCTTCCGTTGGAAACGGAAGACCTTAATTAAATATTCGCGAGCACTCTGTCTCGCGTAATTACGCGAAAATAAAGTTCTCGCGAATAAAAAGTGAGTTACAGTATATACATGTAATAATAACTTTAGCCTCAATGTAACATCCATAAGAGTCTGGTGTTTTAGAGTTAAGTGCAACTATATGAACGTAGAATTTTGGCTTCGAATTTTGTTTTATGATAAAAAGTCATAGATATATTATCTTACTGTCGAATTATGAAGGCCATAACATGAGACATTATTTTTTAATTAAATAAGAGCTTGCACATATATACTGAATAAACACTTTTCTTTAAAAACAATTTACGTTTCAAGAAAACATGAAGTTCTGTAGATTTTATTCTGTTTTTGCAGATGTCATCAAACAAGTGTTTTAATACCATTGAAAAAGAAATAATTCAAACGTGAGAAAGTTTAGTTTTATTTCTTCTTGATAAGCTCTAACGTTAAAGATATCTTTATAATTCAATAACCTCAGTTTTACATACAAATTAGAACAACACGTTAAGCTACCATACATGTACGTCTCGCGGTCTGTGTGGTTATTAACCCTACAAGAGACAATTCTGGTTTGAAAAGTATTTCCGTCTATAAAATTGGCATTATGTTCATCAATGAACTTTCATTTGTCTCTCTAATAAAAGGTTTCGTGAGTCCTCATTAAACGACTTTCTATTACTTAGAAATGCAACTGACAGTCTCCCACAAATCCCATTTCTTCTATGTTAGATTCTGACATGAACATGTCAAATAAAGCGGGGTAAACTGCGTTCCTTTTCTTGGTCATGACTTGTATATAGGGAGCTGAATTGGGGGGGGGGGGTTAAGTAACTGATTTTTGACAATGTATTTTCTTACGTCTACGATATTTGATATTGGTAATATATTAAGCATTTAAGGTATTCAAAACTAATAACAATAGATTCAATGAAATTAAATTCAGAGCAGATGTGTAGGTGTTGAATGTATATTTAGACATGATTCTCATTTATTACTATTAGCATGTGAGGGTGTGGTGTTTCCTAATTCACGACCTTTTGAAATTTGGTAAGTTATCTCCCTCTATTTGTAATAATGAAGGAAATGGAGATAACGAACAGTATTCAATATCAAAGTCCATAAAACAATACAAAATAAGAGCAGAGCAAACACGGACCTCTAAAACATTAGAGGGGGGATCAGGTGCCATGGAGGAGTGAGCATCCTCTGCCGACCGGTCACACCCGCCGTGTGCTCCTTGTCATGATCGGGAAATAACGGAAAAATCCGTCGTCAATTCAGTGTATAAATAATGGACAGACATTTAGTATGAAAAACGTCAGTCAGTATTTGACTCAATGATAAATTGAATTTGCTGACAAGGTCATTGTATCGAAAATTAAAAAATAAATTTTTAAGAAATTAACTGGTTCAATCTATTTCTTATCTTTCATTGCATCTTTAAACCACAGTATATACTGATATTCCTATTACTTGAATTTTTATCTAAAACTTCTTTTCCCGATAGACTTTAGTGCAACCTTTATTAATTAACTACTGCTTAATCGATAAAATTTTGAAATCTTTCTCGCAGGCACTCCTTTTCTATTATGAAATGCTTTAATTTAGTATCAGAGCATTATGTACTTAGTGGACATATATGGTTAAAAAAATTGGTCTTATGAAGGTTTGAAATCCTTCATACCCATTTTTACATGTTCCCAGTTGTTTATAGTACCCTGGTTTTGCAAAAGAAAAAAGTTCTATGAGAATACGGGTGTACATTAAGAATGCCGATTCTGTAACAAATTGAAATCTGAATATTCATTTGTCATTTTTTTTCCATACTGTGTAATATAGAACTTTTAAAGACCACGGCTTTGCTTGAAGGAAGCAAACGAAGCGCACATTCATTCGTCTGATATTTTTAATAAAGCTTAATATAATCTGCACTCTAAAGCAAGCAAATGAGTTCATTTTTCTCTCTCGAGCCACAACACGTGATAATCGTTATCCGACAACAGCGTTTTTACATTTTTATGAGTTTCACATAAAACAAAAACATGAAAACCACCAAAACTGTATTAAAGCATGTCTTGCAGATTTCCCCTTTTCATTCTTGTTAATTGTTACATGCAATTCGATCGATAGTGTTATAATATTGCTCATACAAGGAAAAACTGTGATTAAACCACAAATGTCGACTAAACGATTTTTTCTCATTAGCAAGAGAACTTGAAGTTTCATTACTTACATAGATTTCTGTAATTGAAATGTGATAATGTCGATTGATACTATTTTAGTAAAAGCGTATCTTCGACTTATTTAAGCACGATCTGGAGGGTAGGGTGCATGGCGCAGTGGTTAGAGCTCTAGAGTCAGGGCAAAGGAATTTATCCTTTCGTGCAGGTTCGAATCCCCACTGTGCGTGAAGTCCGGTCCTTCGGATGAGACCGTATAACACGAAATCCCGTGTCACGAAAAGATTCACCATTGCTAAATAATTCCAATCTTAATTTTATTTATCGATTCCCTGTGTTCTGATTGGACGAAAACAAATTCAAGAAAAAGTTTACACATCGATGAATTCTTCAATCAGAACTACTTTCTTGACTGTTGTAAAAACAATGAAAACAGATACTTCTAGTCCGTTTTAGCTACAAGAAACTTGAAATAAAAAATAAATGAATGATCGAATGAATAAAAAAGGACTGACAGACGGGAATATTATGTTTATGTCACTGTCGCATCACGAGTGTGAATTTTAAAAACTCGCTGATCATGCTGTCATTTTCTCGACGTTCCATATCAGCTCAGTTGGTATCGTTGTGATAGGGAAAAGAAACGTACCTCAGAACTCTTGCCTTTCTGGCATCAAATTCATATGTTTACATCCTACAGATCCCATATTCTCCCTAAATCTTTGAACGAACCAGAGCAAATCGAGGACGTCGTCGGTCTTCAACTTTCGTCATGACGTCAACATGGCCATGGTCAAGGACGAATTATTCTGGAGAATAAAATATTGGGCCCAACAGCGAAGCTTATATCTGCCCTAATATGGAGATCGATTGAATAAATTCACTTCTTTCGTATTAGAAGGGAACACTAATTTTCATGCTCTTCTATCATATTTGGTAGATTGAGTAAAGATACTAATAATTTCATATCAGGTGAAGAGTTTCTTTTTTTATTTTAGTTATACAGAAAGACTGAGCTTATAAACATTTTTTGAAGAGACTACTGAGGACAGAGCATATCCATTCAAACAACTTGCATCAAAAGAGTTTGCTTGCAGTATAAGTATAATTTATATTCTCGACTTCGAACATATATTGAATCTTGTTCACCAATATAAATTTACATGTACTATTAGGGTTATTTGAAACGTTTTGAAGATTAAGGGCATTGATATTTCTGAAATTATGAATGATAGAAGTATTTTTTGATAGATTGTAGGTTGTTCATCGTCCTTCTTAAAATTTTTCACTCATAAGGAGACACCACCACTTGCCGGTCGAGAGCTGCAAATTTTGTGATATACTTGGCACTCAGGGCCATTGAGCATGAGGGATCTTTTTCCTGCCAGTACCTACATCGACACGGCACCTCGGATGATACGGTCTCATCCGATGGACCGGTCTTCACGTCCCGCAGTGGGATTCCAAACTGCGACGTAAGGATTGACAACTTACTTTGCAACACTAGAGCAGACGCTCAAACCACTGCGCCACGCGGGCGACTAGTCATGATCGGGAAATTCAATCTCATTATTTCCCTTGTCCTGATCAAGAAATAATGGCAAAATCTGTCGAAAATTATTGTGTATATAATGGCCTAACAAAAAGTATGAAAAAAAAAATCAACATTTCACTTTAGGTGAATTGATTTTCTGACAAGGTCGTTGGATCGACCATAGAATTTACGAAATGATTACCTTAAACGAGACTGTTGATATGTACAATTTCGACAAATGACATAAAATTAGTGTTTTGTCGCTGAATATCATATTAGATCTAAACTTTAATTACATTTTAATTCATTTTTGTAAGGCAACATTAAAAAAAAAACAACTTTGGTTCCGGCTGTGTTAGACATTTTGTCTTAAATTCTGAATCTTAACATTTATTTAAACCGTTAAGTAAATGTGCATCATCAAAAGAACAGATCCAGTGATCACATTTCTATTTATAGCTGCCAACTTCTTAAATTAGTTTTCAGCACATTAGGAATCAGAAGTCGCCAACAAGACTACTATAACTGGCACTGACGTATTAAACGAAGAGAATTGTGACACTCGGACTTAAATTAATGCATAAGATTAAGTTTTTTTAAACTTTTTTTTTTTTTGTGTCAAATTCAATTGCAATTGTATTACAATCCAGTATAGAGAAATATGCCTACAAACTATATGCGGATAAATATGCAAGAAAGATGTCAAGAAAGAAAATTATTCATTTGATGAGTTTTTTTACAAATGTGTTTCTAGCTCCACAAAAGAAAATCAGATATGTGGAAAATGGATCGCTGGGAACCACCTGTCGGCAAATTCTAGATTTTTTTGGAAGTGGGTGGATTTCCATATCTCATCCTTTGGGAGCACCATAGGAAATCACATCCTTTAAACACGGAAATAACCTTTGATATTGTTCCATTCCCGGAATGAAGAGGTAAATGTATTATCTACAAATCAAGTCTCATCTTAATAAAACAAATACTAAATGAGAGATTTTCAAGTCCTCGTTTTTCTTTAATTTAGATGATGGAAGGATGACGCATCAAGACAGAGACTCTGCGGGACCTTACAGCAGAAAAACCAATTAAGATGATAGTGCTTGTCTTGAAGAATCAAAAGTATAGCCATATAATCACGTATTTAATGTAAAAAATGTTAGCGTTGTGGATAATATGCTTATTTTAATTTCGTATTTCTTTATTATTGTGAGGTAGTAATATCTACCTTTTAATTTAATTGATAAAAAGAAATTTTGCTGGCCTTTGAAGAATAAAAGATAATATGGGCTTAAATACGTGAGTACATACACTGTACATGTAGCTATTAAAAATGAGCGAAAGCACGCGAGAACTGTTACATGTATGCCTCGTAGGATCATGAACTCCATAAACTGGCCCTGTCCATATATACCTATTAACTGACCCAAGTCCCAGTGTACCATTTCGGCCATCAATTTAAAGTAGAGACTTTGAGATTTCATTTAATTACTAGAATAAAGTCCAAATTTCGAAAACAAACTTTGTTTAACTGCAGTCCTCTTGAATTTTGGAGCAAACAAGTAAACGAGCATTTTCATATAGGCCTATTAATGATATAATGAGTCTTCCCTGTGTTAGAAAAAAAAATAAATGGATAAGAGTCTTCTGAAACTTTTCAGAACATGTGCACTGCCCATAATGTATACTCCCCAAAATAAATGCTTCAACGAAAAGTGGGTAGCCAACTCGACTTTCCATGAATATTTACTATAGAACAAAGTTGTGTCTGGAAGATAGGGGACATGTCTCTCTGATGCTATGTGCCTGATAATTTATTAAGACGGGCATTGTATGCTTTCTGTAAATTAATTTTGAAAAGAGACAAAGATGTTTTTAAAATCTTCGTTTTTAATTCGAGGATAATTGTGTCAAATTATTTTTAGCTCTACTGGTCAGAGACCAGAAGAGCTTATGCGATAGTAAGGTGTCCGTCGTCCGTCCGTCTGTCTAGCTGTCTGTCCGTCTAAACAATTTTTCAAAACGCTACTCCTCCTACAGTTTTGGACCGATTTTAATATAACTTGGCACACAAGTAGACTACACTAAGATACATAAAAAAGTACATCGGTTTTTGATTTCGATGAACGGTGTTGCCATGGTTACTAAAAATAGAATTTTCTGAGAAATTCCTTTAAAAAGCTACTCCTTCTACAGTTTTGGTCTGATGGCAATGGCTTCTTTTCTCATCCTTTGTTATAAGTACAAACCAGTAGAGCTACAGTCTCGACAGAGACTTCTGGTTATTGTGGTTAGCATAAGAGGCGTACTTCGGTTTCAGGAAAAATATCTGAGAAACAACCTTACTGAGTTGATGTTCCATCAGTTCTTTAAAAAGCCGAGAGGATCATCATTTACTATCATGCATGCTCTTCCTTCTTCATTATTTTAACCTGCACATAAAGTTAACGTTCCATCATAAGCAGCTGCAGTCTTCATCTGACCAGTCAAAACTGATTTCTCGAATTGTTTGACTTTAATTATCCTGTCATCCAATATGCAAAAGAGTCCGATAATTATGAATAGCACGACAGGTATGTCACACGATGGAGAATGAATAGCGTAATGTAGATTCCGTCAGGATGATCTATTTCTAAAACCTTATCGATATATAACAAAATTACCGAAGAAATTTGTTTATTACTAAAATCGATTTTATATATAATTGAAATTTTTCAGGTGTTAAAAACAAAGCCTTGAAAATTTATATTGCAGCACTCTATTCGTGAAAACGCATCTTAGCAGTTCCTTTGAAGCAACACATCATTTACATGTATATACACATGTAGCAGCAATCTGGTACGTAGTTTCAGGCAAGGTAATCCCCTCTACCCCTTGTATGATTTTTCACACACATGTAAACATATCTTGTTTGTACAATATACCGTCAAATCTTTTTTTTTCATGGGGGTTAAATTTTCGAGGCATAAAGAGACCTACGAATTTATGTCAACCTGTATTTCTAACTACTCAAGTATTCTTCATTCACGAAAGTAAATTCCCGCGAACACATATTTATACCCCCGCTCCGAAGGAGAGGGGGGTATACTGTTTTACCCTTTAGTGTCTGTCTGTCTGTCCGTAACAAGTGTTTTCTCAGCAACTACTCATCGCAGATGCTTGAAATTTTAACACAGTCTTTTCTGAGGCATGCCATACGGTGGGATACATTTTTGGTCAAATCTGATGTCAACTTCCTGTTAGTCTGTGCGTCTGTCCGTTTCATTAACACATTTTCGTCGAACTTTTCTCAGCAATTACTCATCGCAGATGCTTGAAACTTTAACACATTCTTCTCTGAGACATGCCATACGTTGGGAAACATTTTGGTCAAATCTGATGTCAACTTCCTGTTTGTCTGTGCGTCTGTCCGTTTCATACATAACAAATTTTCGTCAGGTTTCTCAGCAACTACTCATTGCAGATGGTTGAAATTTTAACACAATCTTCTCTGACACATGCCATACAATGGGATAAATTTTTGGTCAAATCCGATGTCAACTTCCTGTTAGTCTGTGCGTCTGTCCGTTTCATACATAACAAATTTTCGTCACAGTTTTCTCAGCAACTACTCATCGCAGATGCTTGAAATTATAATACAATCTTCTCTGAGGTATATGTATGCCATACGATGGGATTAATTTTGATATGAATCTGATCTCAATTTCATATTTTTCTGTGCATCTGTCCATAATTTAACTTGTGTATATTACCATGACAGTGTTTATTCACAACAGAGCGGGGGTATTCCTAGTGAGCATTGGCTCACAGATTTCTTGTTTTTCCACAATCACGAATATTTGACCCCTCAAAAATAAATTATTTAACAGTAATTGCTTTAGCGGGGATCTTTAAGAGTGCAGACACGATCTTTGAACAGGTTTGTGTTTTTTAGCATGTCTGACGACAGAAAGTGAACTTAATTGAGCTGACGTCACCAGAATGAGTTGTCAGGAGCGGCACAATTCTTAGTTATTTTGAGCTATGTTCCTCATTCATCATGAGCAGGAATTACACTAATACGAATAATCACAGTTTGCGGTACCAAAAATTTCATTATGGTCAGAAATATGCCTGTTATATTTTCATAAGCAAGGTACGTGGGACTGACCTATTTGGTGGAAATTCATGTTATTTTGATTTTGTTGAAAAACTAATTGCGTAAATAAGATCTAGAGAATGGCGAGGAAGCAAACTTACAATGAAGTTGCGTTTAAATTTAATTAATGTCTGATGTGACCCTGTGCACCTGGTAGTTGTTTAGTTAACGTGCAAAATATTGTTTCAAAACTGACCTATCCGAAAGAAAAGATTGACAGACCGATGAGCTACAGTACGTACGTGCTCCACATTGAAAATAGTGTATATTTCTTCCGCTTATGTCTCGATTTATTTATCCGTGTTTTTCAGATTGCCATCTCACAATATAACAAACAATCTGTTCATGACAGCTTCTTGATTTCTTTTTCCACATTCCTTATTCCATTGTGAGAAGCCCTTCAGGGTCTGCAAAGTGAGACCATCGAAAATTCAATTTAATTATGCAAGAATTTACACAAGAGGTAAAATGACAATTTCACATAGATGTCAGCCGAAAAAAAATGCGTTCCTACTGAGCAAATTAAAATTACTGGTAATAATAAACAATTGTTAATTTGTAAAGCTTTATTTTACCGTACTTAAGTCTTACGAAGTGGTTCGAACATCCGCTCTAGGGTATCTTTGGACGAAGCTACCAAGAACAAACAAGAACACCGGAACTTGTTCTTCATGTTCTAAAAAATAATCACCCTAACAATAAAAAATTATTTTAGAAAAATTGGGAACAAGGCAATATAACGTCTTTATCTTAAATAACGCATCATCAGAAAAAAAATTATATGAAAACCAAATTTCAGACTGGATTAGCGACACTGTTCCTATAATTTCGGCCGTATAAGCAGCCCAAAATGACCCCAGAACGAATTTAATGTAAAAAGGTTTTGTTGAGAATGTTATTAATGTTGTTAATGTTTGGTCGAAAAGAGAATTTTGAAAACACTCTAGAGTTGGTAAAACCTTGAATTTCCAATTCTTACATGAACTAAGGGACCCTTTAGAGAAAATCTATTGGGCTATATCCTAATTCCACCCAAAGTTCAGCAATACAGTCATTTTAAATGTTATTCGGCGATTTTGGACATTTAAAGAAAATGGCCTTGCTCGAGTCAGCTTCACAGGCATTTGGATGAATCAGCCGAATGGGGGCCATCCAAAATCCATTGGCCTCAGAAATGATCACTAAGTTAGAACTCCTTCACAGCCTGTCTTTCTTGTGAACTTCAGGGACCTTAACATTCAGGTCCGCTTCCCATCTCGGGAAATTCTTGTTTTCCCATTTTTACTAAGATTACTCGTAAGGCCTGGATTGATTGAGTGTATAATGTTTAACTTCCCATTCGATTATTATCAATTAACAATGGTAATTTCCATTCCTATGTCGAAACGATATATACTGGTGAGCTTGAGGTAAAAGATACCACATAGTCTGACACATCTATTTCATACTTGGATATTTTACTTGAAAAAGACGTTAATGGTAATCTAACAACCAAGTTCTATGATAAACATGATGACTTGTCAACTTCCCTTCCTTATGCAGCAATATATCTTCATTACCTGCATACGCGGCGTTTATATATCTCGATTAATTCGATACGCAAGAGCATGCTCTACGTACACGTGTATAAACAATTTCTAAAACGAGGTAAATTATTGACAAACAAGTTGATGAAACAAGAATATCAGCAGTCTCGTCTAAAGTCATCATCTTTGGTCGATACAATGACCTTGTCAGCACATACAATTTATTATTGAGTTGATGACGGATTTTTCCGTTATTTATCGATCATGACAGGGAGCACACGGCGGGTGTGACCGGTCAGCAGGGGATGCTCAATCCTCCATGGCACCTGATCCCACTTCTGATGTTTCGGAGGTCCGCGTTTGCTCTGCTCCTATTTTGTATTGTTTTATGGACCTTTGATCTTGAATACTGTTCGTTATCTCCATATGTTTCATTCGAGAATATTTCACTCATTTAGAGACGCCACCGTATGTCGGTGAACTTGGTGAATGGCTTCAAATTAAGAGCTATACTCGGCACTTAGGGCCATTGAGCAGTGAGGGTTCTTTATCGTACCAACGCCTACCGTGACACGGGACTTACGTTTTAAAGGTCATATCCAAAAGACCCGTGACTTTCACTACTAATGCCGAGCGCTTGGCGAAGGAACTGTCACTGCCTATGTTTACGTCTTAGGTTTGACGTGGTGCCGCGAACGAGAATCGAACCCGGGCCTCCCGGGTCGGAAGCGAACACTGTAGGGCCTGGAGATATTTTTCTTTCCGATTCTGCCTGTCTGGTCACAGCCAGCAGGCGTAGATTGCATAAGACATGCTGAAAATGAATAAACAACCGAAAAAGTTAAAAACAAAAAATTAGGGGAAAAGTCATTTATGTAGAATGATTTTTCCATAAAATCTCTAACAGAAATAAGCAGAAATGTAAGAAACAAGAATTTGTCATCAAATACTAGTAATACATGATAATCATACAAATCAACTGAGGTATCAATTTTATCAATTTTATGGAGATGAACTCGTTCGTATTATTTTTCTGTAAATATAATGAATACGATTGACCATCAAAGACAATCAAAAACAGTTCTTTCCCGGAAATCTGATAGCTAATCTGATGTAAAACTCTCGAGGACGAAGAATCTAATTTGATGCCCTTTAATCATCAAATGGCATGGGGAAAAAGTGTCCATAAACGATATAACAGTTAATAAATTATTAAGAAACTTAGTTCAATAAACGCAGAGTTTCTTAGTCTACTTTCTTAGTAAATTTTGCACTGTCATAGTTTCTCAATTGCTAGTCTTCTTTAAATTATAAATTACCCAAGGTTGTCATTTGTTGGCATGGCCAGAGTGTTGCTACATGACGAACGGCATTCAAAAATAAGAATTCACTACCTGATAGATCTGATTAAAGCTGAGATTGAATGAAGAATTAAAGGATTAAATGTCACTCTACTTGTCCTAGACCTAGCTGAAATTGATTTCGTTTTTAGCTCAACTGAGCCGAAGGCTCAAGTGAGCTTTTCTGATCACATTTTGTCCGGCGTCCGTCTGTCTGTCCGTCCGTCTGTCTGTCTGTAAACTTTTCACATTTTCGACTTCTTCTCATAAACTGCTGGGCCAATTTCAACCAAACTTGCCACAAAGTATCCTTGGGTGAAGGGAATTCAAGATTGTTCAAATGAAGGGCCACGCCCTTATTCAAGGGGAGATAATTGGGAATTAATGAAAATTTAGTGGTATATTTTAAAAATCTTCTTCTCAAGAACCACTGTGCCAGGAAAGATGAAACTTATGGGGAAACATCCTCAGGTAGTGTAGATTCAAATTTGTTCAAATCATGACCCCCGGGGGTAGGGCGGGGCCAAAATGGCCGACCAAAGTTTTACATAGAAATATATAGGAAAATTCTTTAAAAATCTTCTTCTCAAGAATGACAAAGCCATAATTCATTATATTTATATGGAAGCATGCTCAGGTAGTGTAGATTCAAGTTTGTTCAAATCATGACCCCCGGGGGTAGGGCGGGGCCAAAATGGCCGACCAAAGTTTTACATAGAAATATATAGGAAAATTCTTTAAAAATCTTCTTCTCAAGAATGACAAAGCCATAATTCATCATATTTATATGGAAGCATGCTCAGGTAGTGTAGATTCAAGTTTGTTCAAATCATGAGCCCCGGGGGTAGGGCGGGGCCAAAATGGCCGACCAAGGTTTTACATAGAAATATATAGGAAAATTCTTTAAAAATCTTCTTCTCAAGAATGACAAAGCCATAATTCATCATATTTATATGGAAGCATGCTCAGGTAGTGTAGATTCAAGTTTGTTCAAATCATGAGCCCCGGGGGTAGGGCGGGGCCAAAATGGCCGACCAAGGTTTTACATAGAAATATATAGGAAAATTCTTTAAAGATCTTCTTCTCAAGAATGCCAAAGCCATAATTCATCATATTTATAAGGAAGCATGCTCAGGTAGTGTAGATTCAAGTTTGTTCAAATCATGACCCCGGGGGGTAGGGCGGGGCCAAAATGGCCGACCAATGTTTTACATAGAAATATATAGGAAAATTCTTTAAAAATCTTCTTCTCAAGAATGACAAAGCCATAATTCATCATATATATATGGAAGCATGCTCAGGTAGTGTAGATTCAAGTTTGTTCAAATCATGAGCCCCGGGGGTAGGGCGGGGCCAAAATGGCCGACCAATGTTTTACATAGAAATATATAGGAAAATTCTTTAAAAATCTTCTTCTCAAGAATGACAAAGCCATTATTCATCATATTTATATGGAAGCATGTTCAGGTAGTGTAGATTCAATTTTGTTCAAATCATGACCCCCGGGGGTAGAGCGGGGCCAAAATGGCCGACCAAAGTTTTACATAGAAATATATAGGAAAATTCTTTAAATATCTTCTTCTCAAGAATGACAAAGCCATAATTTATCATATATATATGGAAGCATGCTCAGGTAGTGTAGATTCAAATTTGTTCAAATCATGACCCCCGGGGGTAGGGCGTGGCCAAAATGGCCGACCAAAGTTTTACATAGAAATATATAGGAAAATTCTTTAAAAATCTTCTTCTCAAGAATGACAAAGCCATAATTCATCATATTTATATAGAAGCATGCTCAGGTAGTGTAGATTCAAGTTTGTTTAAATCATGAGCCCCGGGGGTAGGGCGGGGCCAAAATGGCCGACCAAGGTTTTACATAGAAATATATAGGAAAATTCTTTAAAAATCTTCTTCTCAAGAATGACAAAGCCATAATTCATCATATTTATATGGAAGCATGCTCAGGTAGTGTAGATTCAAGTTTGTTCAAATCATGAGCCCCGGGGGTAGGGCGGGGCCAAAATGGCCGACCAATGTTTTACATAGAAATATATAGGAAAATTCTTTAAAAATCTTCTTCTCAAGAATGACAAAGCCATTATTCATCATATTTATATGGAAGCATGTTCAGGTAGTGTAGATTCAATTTTGTTCAAATCATGACCCCCGGGGGTAGAGCGGGGCCAAAATGGCCGACCAAAGTTTTACATAGAAATATATAGGAAAATTCTTTAAAAATCTTCTTCTCAAGAATGACAAAGCCATAATTCATCATATTTATATAGAAGCATGCTCAGGTAGTGTAGATTCAATTTTGTTCAAATCATGAGCCCCGGGGGTAGGGCGGGGCCACAATGGCCGACCAAGGTTTTACATAGAAATATATAGGAAAATTCTTTAAAAATCTTCTTCTCAAGAATGACAAAGCCATAATTCATCATATTTATATGGAAGCATGCTCAGGTAGTGTAGATTCAAGTTTGTTCAAATCATGACCCCGGGGGGTAGGGCGGGGCCACAATGGCCGACCAATGTGTTACATAGAAATATATAGGAAAATTCTTTAAAAATCTTCCTCTCAAGAATGACAAAGCCATAATTCATCATATATATATGGAAGCATGCTCAGGGAGTGTAGATTCAAGTTTATTCAAATCATGACCCCCGGGGGTAGGGCAGGGCCAAAATGGCCGACCAAGGTTTTACATAGAGATATATAGGAAAATTCTTTAAAAATCTTCTTCTCAAGAATGACAAAGCCATTATTAATCATATTTATATGGAAGCATGTTCAGGTAGTGTAGATTCAATTTTGTTCAAATCATGACCCCCGGGGGTAGGGCGGGGCCAAAATGGCCGACCAAAGTTTTACATAGAAATATATAGGAACATTCTTTAAAAATCTTCTTCTCAATCATTTTCTAAAAAATAGCAAATCCATGATTGGTCATGGGACTACTTTTGGATTTAAACTTTACAATAAAAAGCCATTTTATACTAGTCCTACCCTTGGCTCAGGTGAGCAATGTGGCCCATTGGCCTCTTGTTGTTTGTCTGTTGTTTAACCTTAGTCGAGAGAATTTTTTCACTCATATGGAGACTTCCCGGTGAAGAGCTGTAAATTTCGTCCTATTTTCGGCACCTTTAGTCATTGAATAGTGAGGGATCATTTTCATGCTAGCACCTACTGCGACACGGGCTTATGCGATCTCATCCGAAGGATCGGTCCCCACGTCCCACAGTGGGATTCGAACCCGCAACGTAGGGATCAACTCCTTAGTTCGCGACTCTAGAGCAGACGCTCTAACCACTGCGCCACGCGGTGACGATCTCTCGTGACGCATTGATAACAGATTTTGCTCTACAATCGCGAATTCGGAAGTTGATTCTAGGGTCACCGCTTCTTATTCCATTAAAGGACATTAAAACTGGTCCTCCAGATCACAGGCCTTTGGATAGCTTAAAAATTGTGTGTAAAAAAAGAGAAATAAAAATAAAATATTTTTTAATCAAATGCTCTAAAATTCCTCTTTCTATTTAAATCTAATCATGGATAAACAATCGCAATCTTTATTTCTACCAAAGCTTATTCCGAAATTCCATACACTTCACGAGGTATTCTGAAAATAAATTTAAAAAATGACCTACCTTTTTTCACTGGAAATTAGCTTGGGACCCTGGTCTCATGTAAACAGACGATGTTTGAAGTGCAGCGAAGAATTACATAGTATTTGCAAAATCTTCCAACATTTTAAAGTTGATTTCTTACTCCATATTGTAAGGTTAAGTCCGTAATAATTCCTTTCGCGAAAAATTAATTAATTAATTAATAATGAATACGATTGACCATCAAAGACAATCAAAAACAGATCTTTCCCGGAAATATGATAATTAAACTGATCTAAAACTCTTTAGTATGTAGAATCTGATATGATGCCTTTTCATCATCAAATGGCAAGAAAAAAAAGCGTCCAGAAACGATATAACATTTGATAAATTATTAAGAATCTTAGTGAAATAAACGCAGTTTCTTAGACTAACAACTTAGTTTATTGTGCACTGTCATAGTTTCTCAATGACAAGTTTTCTTTCAATTATTTAAATTTACCCAAGGTTAATGCATGGTATCATTCGTTGGCACGGCCAGGTGCTGTTAATACAGGACGAACGACATTCAAAAGCTATGAATTCACTACCTATATATATCAGATTAAAGCTGAGATTCAATGAAGATTTAATCAAAGGATTATGTCACTCTCCTGAATCTAGCTGAAATTGAATTCATTTTTGTTTGTATGTTGTTAAACGTCCCTCTCGAGAATTTTCACTCATATGGATACTTGCCGGTGAAGAGCTGCAAATTCTTTCCTGTATTCCATCGGTAGTTACAGTCAATGAACAGTGAGGGATCCTTGTTGTTTTAGCACCTAATGCGATACGGCCTATGTCGCATTCGAAGGATCGGTCTCCACGCCCCACAGCGGGATTCGAACCCGCGACGTAAGGATCAACTCCTTGGTTCGCGACTCTAGAGCAGACGCTCTCTAACCAGTCTACTCTAACCACTGCGCAACGCAGGTGACAAAACTGAATTGACGTTTCAATTTTAATATCCGGCGTGACTCAGTGGTAACAGATTTTAGTCTCGCGAAATCAGGAGTTGATTCTAGCGTCACCGATTTTTATCCCACTAAAGGACATTAAAACATTAAAAATATACCTCATTGTTCAGTGGCCCTAGGGCGAGTGCTGAGAAAATTAAAGAAATATGCAGAAATACCAAGTCATGGCACGGGCAAAATAGTTCGGGTGTCTACTCTTTGGTTTCGAAATTTAAAAAAAAATGTCAGTATGGAATATAACTAAAAATCGAATTACATGGTTTTAGCCCCAGGAACGTTCTCAGTCTTTGTCGATTTTTCTACAACTGAAGGTACATGTAGATGTTATTTTAAAAACATTATGACTTCGTAAACAAATTGCAAGACGGCTATCCAAAAAATTCGTGGATATTTTTCTCCCATTTTGATATTTTTAATGCTGATCGATATACAAATAATAAAGTTATCAAAAATTTATGAAATTCCCAAGGGTTTCATTGTTTGAAGTCCATTTACAAATTACGAAAAAAAACTCGTACACATATTTATAATGATTGCATGAAAGAAAAAAAATGACTTATCCGACATTTAAATATAAGCTACTATCATACCCGCTGTATTTCATGTTAATATATATTTTATGATTTCTTTTAGCAGCAGTCCTAATTAAGCCCTCTTCCTACAGTAGCAATGTACATATAGCTTTCTAGTTGTCCATCCTATATCCTGTGAATGCAAAGGGGTCATTCGTAAAATACATCACCGGAATATATTTCGTATAGTCTCGTACGGACGGACGTTCTTCTTCGGCAGCCGAAGGTACCCTGAAGTATGCTTTTTTAAGGGTTCCTCATTTGTCGGTCAACTAGCTAGATCTCCTTGATACCTAGTTATAGAAAAAAAAACAAAGGTTTTTTTTTTAAAATACCGTATAAGTGAAAATTTTAGCGAGACGCAAATTAAGCGATTTGTCCCAACAAACTGGTAATTTATTAATTCAGCGATTTTAAAATGCACAGTAAAGTAGCTGTTAGAAATAAATCACAATTAATTTTTAGCGATATTCAATTTTAGCGACATATTTAGTGACATGGTGTTTTTCGTTTCTACATACCACTGTTTATAAACATCTTTTCTAAAAGACGTGGGTGGCCCTTGAAAGGGCCGATTGGATTTTTTAGCACTGAAAAGGCTGTAGATGTTTTTATCAAAGGCTTTTCTCCCGGTGTGGATCCTCGCATTCTACAGCAGGTCCATAAACTCTGGCCTTCTGGTAGGGAGTGGTCTATGCCGGGGGGCACTCCATCAAGATCGGCTCCGCTGACACAAAGGACAAAGCCGATAGAAGGTACCCTCTCGGCCCAACATAGGACAGCGATCTACCATGGCAATCTGAGTTGGATATCCGGGGTGAAGCTGGTTCCAGTTCTCTTTTAGAAACTGCCTGGCTAGGCGATCTGGTGGGGGTGGTGTGCCTGGCCGGAGGCGAAAGGCTCCTGGATGTCTCATCAAGGCTTAAGTTTCGCATACCGCTGTCCGGTTGCGACGGTACTCTCCAGGGCGGAGTCCTGCTCCGGGAGTAAGGTGAGGAACGTTGATTGGTCCTCCGACGGTGACAGATCAGGTCCGGATGTTTCCGCACACAGCCCATGTTCCATCGTCCTATTTCTCTCCCATTTTTTATCCTCCGTGCTATCCAGACGGAAATTATCTCTACTCCAGGAACTAGGAAGACATCAGAAAAATATCCATCGTTGATGTTGCTCTAAAATGTAGCTAGTAACGAATCACGCCAAGTGCTGGCGAGTGTCGGTATTTACGCAAGCAGCGCGGCTGTGAAAGAAAACATCCCTTAGCCCAGAGCCAAAACATCATGGTGAACCCAAGTTGTGATTGTTTTGTGCTTTCGGGGATATACTTTGGGGACATTCACTCGTGATGGGATGGAATGGGGTTTAATACATCTTTACCCACAAAAAAAATCCAATTTGAGGCCCTTCTTGATTCATGACATTTGTCAGTCGTTGAGGAAAGAGTCATGTTTTGATGTCGAATCGGTGAGCTGAAATTTACTGACCTGAGTCTATTGTGATAGCCCTCGTCACCGCTAATCAGCCCATATCCTATCCTATATATTCTCTTCTTGGTGCTTTTGAATTCCATCTGTGGTATAGTTTTCAAATGTATATGAACGTGATGGCCGATGAATGTTGTCCATTACTGACTGAATCACTCGATTGAAATTGTTTGATTTTCCACCTAAGTAATGAAAATGCAAATCCGTAGAATACGAAGTTTGTATTTCTATTAATTTTATTTTTACGTGTACATATAGGTCACCTGAGTCACTCAGGTGAACTATTGGTATCCGTTTTCGTCCATCCGTCGTGTGTCGTGTGTTAATAATTGAACATGTTCAGTTTCTTCTTTGAAACCACTGAACCAATTTCAACCAAATTTGGTATGCAGCATCTATGGGTAAAGGGAAACAAACAGTTTTTATTTTACGGTCCCCGCCCCCCTGGGGCCTGAGGGGTCGGCCAAAACCACTAAAATTAATGAAATCTTTAAAAATCTTCTTCTTTACTCCCGGACATTAAGCAATCAAATTGTTAGCAGGATATAATGAGCATCAAGTCCTCTACAAAAATTGTGAAATTCATGGCCCCAGGGTCAGGGGTTCTAGTGCTAGGGTGGGGCTATATAGATTATATAGTAAAAATGCATTATTTCTTTTAAAATCTTCTTCTCTGCTCCTAGGTATTAAATAAACTAACTAAGTGCATAGTTATGATGAGCAAGAGTGCCTCTACCAAAATTGTAAATCCTAGATCAAAAGGGAAGGAAACTGAAGTACGAAAATATTCCTGTTGGCAAACACACATTGGGAAATGAAATGCAAGATTTGAGTGAGAAGTACAAGTTAAGCAAATCTTATATAAACCATTCTTTGCATGTCACTACAATTACTTCATTGTATGAAGAAGGGTTAAGGCAATGAAGGGTTTGGGGCAAGGCATATCTTGTCCATTTCCGCACACAAATCTGAGACAAGTATAAGACACTGCTGCAGAACAGGATAGTCCAAAAAGCGGACGATAGCAGAAACAATAAGAAACAAAATTCTAGGTAAGATCATTTTCATTTTCCAATATTTCAAGATAAAAGAATTCAGATGCCCTTGCTTATGGATTTATAATTCTTTATGATATTGATTTATAATGCTATAGTATATATTTATTTTCTTGATCTTTTACTAACATAATTCTCTGCCTGATTTATAATTTTGATTCAGATTCATTCTTACATTTCAGTTATCCCAAAAGCAAATAAAGCAAGGAAGAGTCAATGGGAAAAACAGGTTTATTTGCAGCTGTATATCTTTGTTCATTAGTGCCCATTTTATGTCATCGTTTGTAAATAATTTAACAAGAGGCCCACGGGCCTTATAAGTCACCTGAGTATTATGTAACACCTTTTCAGCAGTTGAATTTGGTTCATGTTTCAAACCAAAAGCCATGAAATTCACAATTTTGAAAGAGGCCCCATTGCTTATTATAATTATACACTTAGCATGCTTACTTTGGTTACTTAATACACAGAGGTAGATCAGAATAACAAAAAAGAAAATGTATTTCCACTTTATAGCCACCAGTTGTGCACTACACCCCACAGGAACCACTGACCCTGGGGCCACATAATTCAAAATACTATCATAAATGGTTAATTAATACAAAAGAGCAGATTTCAAAGCATTAGTTTATTTTCAGACAAAGTACCCTGCCCCCCAGTACCTCTGAACCAGGGCCCTGAAATTTACCATTTCAATAGAGGCACCTTTCTTCATCATAAATATGTAATTATATCATTGGCATATTAAACAGGAGCAAAGGAAAAGATTTTCAAAGAATTCATGCATTTTCACTTTATAATCATCCGAGTCCAGCCCTAACACCAGAACCCCTGACCCAGGGGCCCTGAATTGAAATTTGGAAGAAGCATCCTTCCTCATGATAACTAGGTACATAGTTCATTGATTAAATACCCAGGAGCAGAGGCGAAGATTTTTAAAGAATTAATGTATTTCACTATATAATCAATAGAGCCCCACCCTAACATAAGAACCCCTGACCCAGGGGCCATGAAATTCCTAATTTTGAAAGAGACGTTCTTGCTCATCATAAATTTGTACTTGTTTAGTTTATAAAATACCCAGAAGCAGAGAAGATTTTCAAAGAATTTATGCAATTTCACAATATAATCAATAGAGCCCAGCCCTAACATCAGAACCCCTGACCCAGGGGCCATGAAATTCACAATTTTGGAAGAGACATTCTCGCTCATCATAACTTTATACTTGGTTAATTTATTGTTATATCAGTGTAAGACGGTGATAAATAGAGAGTAATGTTCAAGAAATGATTTATTCCTAAAAATAATTTTTTTTCTCAGACAAACAATGATGCATAATACATCTTATTTTCATAAAATTTCGTCTCCTGCATAGGGTAAGATAATCTGAGCATATATACAGCACCAATAAGATGAAAATATACAAGTTTTTCGTTTCCCGCATAACTTACATTTTCAATGAAAAACAAAACAAGGGCACCGCTAAGCGGAGCATCCCCTCGCGACAGGAACTTCAGTGGTTATGGCAATATCTCATGAGAGATAAATTTTCTAGAGGGACGTTAAACATGTTAAAAATTGATAGTAGAACGTATTTTGTTTAATGTCCCCCTCAGGAATATTTTTCTCATATGAAGGCTTGACGATGGAGAGCTGCACATTTTTTACTATAATAGGCACTGACGGCCATTAACCAGTGAGATCTTTTTGTGCCAGCATCTACTGGGACATGAGCCCTTGGATTACACGGTCTCATTCGAAGGACCAGTCTCCACGTCCCACAGTGGGATTCGACTCCCTATTTTTGACAAAATTATTAGGAGGGTGGGCAGGTTGTTGTTGATCCATTTTCTTTTTTACAAATTGCAAAGTGCATAGTGTCTTGGTAAAGGAGGGCATAATGTGGATACCTGATTTGGGGAAGTAAAGTTTAATTTAAGATGAAGAAAAAAAAAATATTTTTCAGCACTATTTCTCTTTGTAACAAAATTATCGGGGGTGGGGGGTATCTATTTTTTTAACAAGAGGCCCACGGGCTTTATATGTCACCTGAGTATTGTGTTACAACTTTCAAACAATTAACAGTAGTATAAGGCGTCTGGTTGGGTGGGTCAACTGAGTGCACTTTTGGGGCTGTGGGGGATAGGTGGGTGAACTGAGTGCAGCCCCTGGAGGGGATAGGTGTGTCAAGAGAGTGCAGCCCCTGGAGGGGATAAGTGGGTCAATTCAGTACATATAGCCCCCTAAATACGGGGGTGTGTTTACACTGTGTTTACATTGATACGCTGCTACTACTACCTGTTGCATCATCTTTTTTATATCTGTTGCATCATCTTTTTATACTTGTTGCATCATCTTTTTGATACCTGTTGCATCATCTTTTTTATACCTGTTGCATCATCTGTAAGGGGGGCCGTGTGCAAAAAAAATAGGTTTGGACTTACCTATGCATTGTGACGTCATCCACTGTATAAATACAGCTTTCTCCGACTTTCGGCTCATTCTACAGTCAGATCCAGCTCCCTGCCTGTGGTGGGTCATGGATTCTACTAGAGAAAAACAGTTACATGCTCAGCGATTATTAGAATGGAAAAAAAGGGAGAGAGAATTAGAACGAATTCTTGATGAAAATAAAGAGCGAGAATTAGAGCTTAGGAAAAGAAATGCGGAAAGATTACAGAGAAGAGCTCTACAAGAACAACAACGACAACGACAACTACAACGACAACTACGGGAGGGAGAATTAAATCAAATTCTTGATGAAAATAAAAAGCGAGAATTAAAGCTTCGGAAAAGAAATGCCGGACTATTACAGAGAAGAGCTCAACTAGAAAAACAACGACAGCAACAGCAAAGGACTAGGGCGCATGAGGGGTCAAAGTTACCTATTCATTCACCACCCAAACCCAAGGCCATATCCCAGTATTATCGAGTCACAGTGAATGAAAGGATACACTCTAGAAAATTTAAAGCTCAACAGGATTTTTACACTGTGATTTTTAAGGAGTTTCCAGAGGAAGAAAACAAAGGATTTGTTCGGCGATTATTCAGACACATGTTACAAACTTTCAAATCGAAAATGCAGTGTAATCCTAACGATTACCTCCGCCTGAACATACGCCACAAATCTCTGGAATCAGAGATTTGGTACGAGTTTACTCAATGTAAACATTTTAACGAGGACGTCATTTTAGACAAAATAGAACGTGTGCAACAATCCAGAAAGGAGTTCAAACTGGGCGACGGGGGCATGGAATTTGATATGTTTCGGGTCAAGTATCCCGAGGGAAGTGGTGGCCAGAAAACCAAACATTTACAAGTGAATAAGGAGACTTTTAAGAACAATAAAAGAGCCATCGTTCGGATCGTCAATCCCTGGGATAAATTTTGTTTAGCTAGAGCCATCGTCGTGACTCGATTACACAGTCAAAAACCCGAACATCCAGACCCCGAATGGGAAAAACAATGGCTTGCTATGCGGAAGGGAGATAGGCAATCCATAGACCAGAAACGAGAAGCCATAGCCCTCATGGAACAGGCCGGGTGTGATATCACTCAAGCTTGTGGATATGCAGAGTGGACAAAATTACAAGAGGTGTTAGCTCCTCAGTATCGGCTGAAAATATTTCAGTTCAAGTCTACTTCGACTAAACTCACCTTAGAGCACATCTTCAAAGGCTGGGGAGATGGAACTTGTTTGAACATATTGTTAGACGACCATCATTACGATGCCATCATATCCATGCCGGGAGTAACGGGGAACCCCTATTACTGTGATCATTGCGATGTGGGGTACAGTCATGTCACAGACCATCGTTCCAAGTGTCCTCATCGCTGTCCCTATTGTTTAGGACAACACCCTAAATGTCCCGATGAAGGGATCGAGATTAAATGTCGGGAATGCCATGGAATGTTTAAGAACAGGACCTGCTACGAAAATCATTTAAGACCTCATAGTAAGAAGACCACCACTACTGTCTGCAATTTAATGGAACAATGCGAGAAGTGTCAGTCTTGGATACCTAAGAAATTATTCCCTCATCACAAATGCGGAGGACAGAAACAGTGTAAGATCTGTAAGAAAATCGTCGATACCGATCATCAGTGCTACGTACAACAGAAGCCCCAGAAGAAGAAGAAGGGGAAAGGGACCTTACAGTTTTACATCTATTTCAATTTCGTATGCACTCAGGAAACCGGCATTCACATCCCTAATCTGTGTGTGGCACACCGCGTCTGTCAACATTGAAGTCACTTACCCATAGACCAACCCTGTCCTCATTGTCAACACATGGGACCCCGTCAGCACCTATTTCAAGGACCAGACACCTTAAAGAAGTTCATGGACTGGTTATTACAACCCACTACAGGTACTAAGAATTCCACTTTAGTACACGACGAAGCCATTATCATCGCCCATAACTTCAAAGGCTACGACGGACAATTCATTTTGAATCACCTGGTGCATTCCTCTTGCCTGAAACCTAACGTCATCATGAACGGTAGTAAGATCTTGTACATGGAAATATGCGGACTGAAATTCATCGACTCGTATAATTTCTTACCATTTGCATTAGCTAAGATGCCCTCCGCTTTCGGATTCGACGAATTGAAGAAAGGCTATTTCCCCCACTTTTTCAATACGGAACAAAACCAGAATTACATAGGACCTTATCCGCCGACAGCTTTCTACAATCCGGACGAAATGTCTATCAGTGGACGACGGGCTTTTTTTGATTTTGAATGGTACGAACAACAGAGGGGGAAAGTATTTAATTTCCAGAAAGAGTTTGTAGAGTATTGTATCTCGGACGTCGACATTTTACGCCGATGCTGTGCAAAGTTTAGAGCCACCCTCAAGAGTTTGGTCAATGTGGACCCTTTCCAGGAATCCATCACTTTTGCCAGTGCTGCTAATTTAGCCTACCGTCGACAATTCATGCCTAAAGACACCATTGCCATCATTCCGAACCTCGGGTATCAACCGGCACGACAATATTCGGCTAAAGCCTGTCGGTGGCTCACCTGGATGAGTCAACAGACCGGATGTCACATACAACATGCCAGAAACGGGGGCGAAATCCAGATCGGAAATTATACCGTCGACGGATACCAGGAAGCGACTCGCACCGTCTACGAATTTTACGGGTGCTATTGGCACGGATGCCCCACCTGCTATCCCAGTTTACAGACGGAAACTCATCCTCATCGGACCCAATTTACTTACCAGCAATTACACGAAGAAACCCTCAGAAGGACTGGCGATTTAGAAAACATGGGGTATACCGTCCGTGGTATCTGTGAGCACAATTTCGATCAGCAAGTGCAAAAAGATGAGAGTTTACAGCAATTTGTAGGAAACCTGGACATTCCCGATCCTTTGAACCCTCGAGAAGCCCTGTACGGAGGTCGGACCAATGCCACCCGATTATATTGTGAGGAAGGGGACATGAGATACGTGGACGTTTGTTCCCTATACCCTTACGTGTTGAAACACAGACCATTTCCCGTAGGGCATCCCGAGATCATCACAGACGAGTTCCAGGACGTGAGAAATTATTTCGGTCTCATTCACTGTCGGGTGTTACCTCCCCGAGACCTCTATCACCCCGTATTACCTTATCGGACGGGAGGCAAGTTATTATTTCCCTTATGTCGCACGTGTGCCGAACGACAGGACTCTACGTCTCAAGATCGATGTCAACACACCGACCGGGAACGTAGTCTCACGGGTACTTGGGTGACGACCGAATTACATAAAGCCCTAGACATGGGATATACCTTAGATCGAATCTACGAAGTATGGCATTTTAAAGAAAGCAGTCAGGATTTATTCAGATCTTACATCAATACCTTCCTCAAGATCAAACAGGAAGCCTCCGGATTTCCCCCCGACTGTAAGACCTCAGAACAAGAACAAGATTACATATATCAAGTCTTCGACAAAACAGGCATCCGAATGGATATTCTCAGTATCGAGAAGAATCCAGTGAGAAGAACCATTGCTAAACTCTTTTTAAATTGTCTTTGGGGAAAATTTGCTCAACGCTTGTTATTACCCAAAACCAGATACTTGGACGAAGAAGAGGAATTACAGCAACTCTTACAAGATTCGACTCTCGACATCAAGGGCATGCAACTCTTAGACAATAAAGAGGATTCCAATAAGGACAAGATGCTAGTGAATTATCAAGACAAACAGGAATTCGTCGAAGAATGTCCCTTTGGAAACGTGGTCCTGGCTTGTTTTACCACCGCGCATGCCCGCTTACACCTCTACGAGACTTTACAACCTTTAGGAGATCGGGTCCTTTATTTCGATACGAACAGTATCATTTACCAACATCGGGAAGGAGCCTTTAATCCTACCTTGGGCAATAGTTTAGGAGAATGGACCGACGAATTAGACGGGGATCACATCATCAAATTCATGTCAGCAGGCCCGAAAAATTATGGTTACCGGACGGCCAAAGGAACCGAGGTTCATAAAGTCAAAGGAATCACTCTCAACTATCGTACCTCCCAGATCGTGTCCCTAGAGACTTTAGAAAAAATGCTCAAAGGAGAAATAGAGGAAGTGACAGTACTTTATCCCAACAAAATCCAGAGGACTCGTGATCATGAGGTCTTAACCAAACCATTAGAGAAAAAGTATAGAATTGTGTATGATAAGAGACAATTGTTACCTTCTTATAACACTTTACCTTATGGTTATTGATATGATGATATGTTTGACTTTTTGAATTAAAAAAAAAAATTGAATTGTTGTTTTATGTGTTGTTTTTCTTCTTCCTATTCTCTATAAAAAGGGGAGCAATACAAATCAAAAGTTCAGTCATGACTGAGAAATTGCTAGATCAACCCATGCGTTATCCCCAGTATGCTCGGCTCTCAAAGAGAGAATCTACTTTTGAGCAGGGATGGCCAGAACCTCTCTTAGGAAAAATACCAGACCTAGCTCGAGCCGGGTTTTACTACAGGGGAGTGAAAGATAGCGCTACCTGTTTTCATTGTGAAATGATTTTTAGTAATTGGGATCCCGAGGACGATCCTTGTGTAGAACATGCTTATTGGAACCCCAATTGTCCTTACATCAATCTGTATAAGGGACGAGGGTGGGTGATGAATGTGTTTATTGTGGGTTTAGATCAGCAGGGATATAAACCTTTACCTGAGATTAAACCTCTACTGAACCCAGAACCAGACGTCCAGGCTCGAGGAAAATGTCACATTTGTTTAGACGAGGAATTACAAATCGTTTTTCTACCTTGCGGACACGTGTGCTGCTGTGCCTTGTGTGCTCCTTCCTTTCAGTTTTGCCCCATCTGTCGAGGCGAGATTCAACAGTCCAAACGCCTATTTCTGTGTTAAGTATAAATAAGACCCTGAACCCAACTTTTCTTTCATTGATCAACATGTATTCCGAGGAGACACCCCTCCCTTCTTTTCAATTGAAACACGAATTTACCATGGTGGTTGCTGGACCCTCTAAATCGGGCAAAACAGAATTCGTCAAGACATTAGTGAACAATCTAGACTGGATCACCCCCATGCCCGAAAAAATCTGGTGTTATCGGGAATGGCAACCCGCTTACACTTCTTTAAAAGAGAAAGTATCTTTCATCCGAAATATTCCAGAAGACGACGAGAAATTAGTAGCCAATTTGAGTGTGCCCCATTTACTCATTTTTGACGACATGATGGGAGGAAAAGCCATCGAATCTATTGTGGATTGGTTTACCCGTAAAGCGCATCATAGGAATACCAGTGTGATTTACATCACTCAGAATTTATTTGATCGAGCTGCTTCTCATCGCACCATTAGTTTGAATGCTCATTATTTAGTCTTATTCAAAAATCCCAGAGACAAATCTCAGATCAGTGTGTTGAGTCGTCAGCTAGCTTTACCTCATTTGATGTCTGCTTATCAAGAAGCCACCCAGATACCTCACGGATATCTTCTCGTGGACTTGAGTCCCCATACCCCAGACCAATATCGATTGAGAAGTCGAATGTTTGAAATGTTGACTGTACACATGCCTCAAGAGTATAAATAAAAGTGTTTCACACTCTTCTGGGTCATTTTTCATTTCACTCTCATCATGGCTCTATCAGCCAAGAGTAAATTAGTGAGAACCTTACGACGTTTACAGCGGGAACGAGATCCCGCGAAGCGAGCCCATTTAATCGAATTAGGGCGTAAAGCCTTATTGAATTGGTTTGCCATGGGAGCTCGCAATTTAATAAAAGGGGTCTTACCTATCAATAAACAGACCCAAAAGTTTATTAATAATCATCGTCAAGATTTAAAGATCATTGCCGATCAATCGGCCAGTGATCAAGACAGAAAAACAGCTATTTTAAAACGCGGAGGTGCTGGATTTCTAGGTGGAGTCATCATTCTTCATTTATTCAAATGGAATAGTCCTAAAAAACGACGGGTTCGTCGTTTAAAGAGTGTAGTGGTAAGAGTCGATAATAAGAAACAAAGAGTGTTTCCGGATTGGCTGGTCCGTGTCGGAGGAGCAGCTCAAAAGAGCAGAAAAAAGAAGAAGAGAAAAGCCCCTCCCAAGAAGAAAAAAGCCCCTCCCAAGAAAACAGCGAAAAGGCGAAAATCTGCTCCTCAAACTCTAGCTCAACGTAAAGCCATGCCCGAAAGTCTGAAAAACGAAATCAATCAGTATTATAAGGAACAAAGACAAAAGACCATAGGAGAATTGCTCAAGAAACAAGCAGAACTGAGAATGGATCGTGCTATGGGACCCATAGGCAGTCAAAGAGCCAGTGATTTAGAAGTGTTTCCTCGAGTGAATGTGGGCATTCCCTCCTCCTCCTCTTCCCCTGGAATTAAAGTTCCCATTCATGTCCCTAAAATCACACGTTTTCAACCCTTGACGGCCTCGACACCTCAACTACCTAAAGGCCTGAGATATAAATGTCGATATTGCGGAAAAATTTATGTCAGGGAGAAAGCGAGAGATAAACACGAGAGCGACAAACACGGAGGATATGCCCCTCCTTAACACTATAAAAGGGAGTGACATGAGAGACTTCTCTTCATTGTTTTCAAAGATGGCCAAGAAGAAAAAGGGATGTTGTACGCGATTAAGAGCGCATGCCCCTCTTTTAAGAGTGTTATCAGACCCTCACTATTCCTCGTCTTTAAAAACGGGGATTTTAAAACATTGTTCTGGAGATTGTATTCTGAAAATTTGTGAGATCGTCTACAACCTATTAAAAGGGGTGTTACCTCTCAATTCGGCTCAGAAACGAAAACTAGCTCCAAAGAAATACATCTTAAGGAGACTGATTCGACCTCAATCTGTCCAGAGACGAAGAGCTTTATTAGTCAAGCAGAAAGGTGGTTTTTTTCCTTTTTTAATCTCAGCAGCTGCTCCTTTACTTTTGAACCTCCTAAAATGAGTCGTAAAATGGTGTTAGTACCTGAAGTTCTGTTGAATGAACTCAAAGGTAAACTCCCCAAACCTCCGGAATTTCAATCTACTCTGAGTATAGGTCAAGAATTGGACCAGATTACCAGACGTGAAGATTTAACCCCAGAAGAAAAAGTGGCTTTATACGGTCAAGAACTTCATCGGTATAGGAATTATTTACAACAAGCGAGAGAGCCAACGACTACCAAAAAAACCCCTGCACCCGTAGCCCCAGCAGCAGCAGCAGCCCCCGCAGCAGCAGCAGCAGCTCCAGACCCCGAGATCGATCAACAAATCATTCAAAGTGTGAATAAACCCATGCAAAGGAAAGCTGAATTATTATTAAATCATTTAAAGAAAACCAACGTCTTGACTTGGAATAAAGACGGAGAAATCAGTTATCGAGGTCAAAAAGTACCCGATTCTAACATTGTGGATTTAATGGCCGAAAACATGAGAACCAGATCCTTGAAAAATCGTCCGGTGCCTAAAGGATTAGATGAATTTGCTCAAGCTTTAAGAGACCCATACTCCCATGGTTTACTTGCAAAATCGAGACCTTATAAAAGCCATGCAGAAACCAGGAAAAATCAGTACTCCTAAAGGGGCTTTGAGTGACGACGACGACGAAGAGAGCGGATTTCAGGATGCTTCCTCTTCTTTTTTGACCCCTATTAGTCGACCTGTAGAGGCAAGATCAAGGGTGTTAAAAAAATTCACACCTAAATATAGTCCCTATCGAGCCCAAAAGCAATTAAAAACCCAAGAAGAAGAAGCCAATAAGAAGAAGAAATTAGAACTAGAAACGATCTCGTTGCGAGCAACGAGAGGTCTTCCGTCCGATCCGAATAATAACCCTAAAATCGAGCTGAAAATCTATTAAACATATTTTTGGAGACATTGGTAGTTGAATCGGGTCACTAGCGTGAAAATCCAATATGCTTATCGATTACGCTATTTGAACAACTTCTCTAAATTCACTTGTATGTACATGTAATTCTGCAACATTTAATCTGTCTTGTAGTTATGAAAGGAAAGTCACTATTCATAATT